>NC_134096.1:129808084-130108084 GCF_000715075.1 Nicotiana tabacum
TGACGGAGCCATTTTCGAACAATATTTCCACATCCTTGCGTACTGCGTCATTAATTGTAGAGTTGAACTTATGCCTAACCTACCTCACCGGGGGGTAGAGTGGGTCGACGTTCAGTTTATGCGTGGCGATTTCCTTTGGGATACCCGACATGTCGGCGCAGCTAAAAGCAAATACGTCTGCGTTAGCAGTTAAGAATTGACGAAACTTACTCGGTTCCTGAAGTTTGCAACCGATGTAAGATTTCTTGTTGTGGTCGTTGTTATCTAATTGAACAGGGTCAAGGTCCTCTACGATCGATCCTGCAGCTTCGACCATATCGGGGTCTCTGATGACGTCTTCGCTGTCATCACATATCGACCTCGCCCCTGTTGATTGCTATGCCTCTTTTCTTTGTCCTTTATTTGTTAAGTGACCGTACAGTCTAGAGCAATGCGGTAGCATTCATGGGAGGTGCGTTGTTCCCCTCGTATACTAAATATTCCCCATGAAGTTGAAAATTTGATGACCTGGTACAAGCTGGAAGGGATAGCTCCCATGGTGTGTATCCATGGTCGCCCTATTATGGTGTTGTATACTGTGTCTTGGTCCATGATATGGAATGTGGTTTCCAGAGTGACACCATCGGCTAGGACAGGGAGTGTGATCTCGTCGGATGTTCGCTTAACTACAATGTTAAAACCCGTTAGTATGATTCAACTCGGTATTATCTTATCCTCGAGTTTCATTTGTGCAAGTACTCTAGGGTGGATAATGCACGCGCCGCTTCCATCGTCTACCATAATGCGTCTTACGTTGATATATAAATTTCGTAAAGTGATAACAAGGGCATCATAGTGAGGGAAAGCCAAACCATTGGTATCTGACTTATCGAAGATGATACTTTTTTCGAGTTCATCATACCATTTGTGGGTGATCGGCCGTTTGATCTTGTGGGCTGTGGTGAACTTCACACTGTTGATAGAAGCATTGTCGCCGCCGCCAATGATCATGTGGACGGTACAGGTTGGCGAGGGCGGTTTCCGCAGTCCTTGATGTTGTTCACGTCCTCTGGAAAAGTTCGTCCTTCCCCGATCGCTCAGTATCTCTTTGAGGTGTCCCTGTCGTAGCATGTTCACGACCTCCTGCTTTAGGGTGATGCAATCCTCGGTTTTGTATCCTCGCCCTTGATGGAACTCGCAAAGGGCGTCTGATTTTCTGGTATTCGGGTCTGACCTCATATTTTGTGGCCACTTCAACTTCGGTCCGAGCTTCTCCTATGCGTAGACTATTTCTGTAGGTGACACACAAAAATTGTGAGCTGATAATAAATGGGACATACCTCTTTCGTTCCGGTGAGTCCTTGTTCTTGATCGGGGCGGGCCCTCTTCATGGCGGGAGGAGGATGCAATGGCGGTTCTGACATATGGTAGATTCCGTTTCCGGTTGGGTCGTGAGGCTACGAGATCTCTCCTCATATCATTTCTTCGATCTTTTTTGAATTCGGCTTGCACCGAGGTCAGTCGATGGGTCGGCCCATTGAGGTCATCCTCGTCTGCTCGGACTTCTGCGCAATATGCGTTGTGTATTTCATCCCATGTAGTTGGGGTACTTCATAAGCCGACATAATAACTTTCTTGTTGCCCTCGAACTGTTTCTGCTCAGTCCGTTTTGAAAAGCTGTGATCGCCATCCCTTCCGATACATTCGGCAAGGTCATGCTTATTCGGTTGAACCGGGCAAGGAAATATCTCAACCCCTCTCCCGGAGACTGTTTAATAGAAAATATGTCGTTTACTCTCGCCTCTGCCTTTTTGTCCCCAGCATGGGCCGTTACGAACTTATCGGCCATTTATTCGAAGGTTTCAATAAAACGCATAGGTAGTTGTGAAGATCATGTTAATGCTTATCCCATAAGTGTCTCGCCGAATTATTTTTAACAAAATGGAGGATACTTGTTCCTTGGCGAGGTCATTGCCTTTCACGGCGGTGATGTAGTGTATCACATGGTCTTCGAGGTCGGTCGTGCCATCATATATTTTCTGATAGGGCGGCATTTTAAAGGTCTTTGGAATGGCATGTGGGGTGACATCACCACTGTACGGCTGCTCGCCGAACCGACCGACATCTCTCTTAGGCAAGAGCTTAGGGGTGCCCGGTATCTTATCGACCCTTTCTTGGGTTTCTCTCATTTGGTCCCGAAGTGTTTTGTTCTCATTTTTCATTTCCTCCATCCTTTTCAAAATGGCTGCGAGAGTGTCGTCACCTGCACTATTAATGACATTGTGAGTAATACCTATCGTTGGAGGGGGAGGAGGGAATTGACCGTGCTGCTTGTCCGCTGGTGGTATAATGCGAGTCCTTGCGTTCTCTGTAGCCATGTCCTGAACGGGCTTATGGAGGACGCCGGTCAGCATATCAGTTAGCCAGGCCTCAATGAGTTTTTTTACTGCTGGTGGTGCCTCTTCCACCATAGATGTGGAGGCTCCCTTACCAAGAGATTTTGTGATGCTGCAGTGGGGAGGGGGTGACCACCTTGCCTGGGGGAGGCATTGGGTGTTCTGTCCTCGTCCACTGCTTGAGAGCTCTCATGGATGATGTTCATGAGGTTAGTTGGGAGGTCACTCATTATTCTCATACTTTCTTCTTTGTTACCTGCCATATTAGATCTGTGTATACAAAGAGAAAAAGGGTCTTGTTCTTATTTTCTCTTTTTTTTTTTTTTTTTTTTGTTAGTGATTCGTTTTAGTTATAGATCTAGATAAAACTAAAAATTTAAGTAGGAAATTCTCACAGACGACGCCAAATTATTTGACCAAAAAGTATAACTTTCGGTTGAAACTATTATATTTATGTAATAATGGGTTAAACCTAGTTAATGATAATATCTCTATATGCGAATCTTGAAAACGTGTATAAGGTGGGACAAATCCAATAAGGGGTTGACAATAACAAACATTAAATAGTCATAAAGTATGAGTAATAATGGACGAGTAACTCATAATAAACAACAATAAATGACATTTAAGTAAATAAGAGTAGTGGTTCACCCAATAAATAATGACCTAGGTGATTATCCCTCCTGACAATGATGAGTGACAGACAAATCTTAGAACATTCGAGATATTCTCGGATCTGATGAAAAAATGTGGAATAATATGAGCAAGAATCTTGATAAAAAAGTAGTCTTTGTATCTTTACAAGAGAGAGAGAGAGAGAGAAGAGAGAGAGAGAGAATCTTTTAGCAAAGTCTACTCTTATCACAATGAATATCACATGCTTCTATTCATTAACTTTTTTCTATTTATATGGGACATATCCCCAGTAAACCCTAATAGTACAAGTGCAGAGAATATTCAATGAAATATTCTCTTTAATTGCCTATTCTAATAAACTAGCCGTTACAGCTCTTTTGTAGTGCTTGACATCGGCCATCATTTGCATCTCGACCACGAGTCTTGCTATCACTTGGTTGACCTCGGATGACTCTTTTCTCGAAAGCTCAAAAGAATTAATTGGAAGAAAGGAGGGACAAAATTGGATGTCAACACTCGAGTCACAAGAATCTCTGCGATTAACGAATATGAAAGCTACACGTCAAGAAGGAATCTCGTATCAAATCATAAAAGGCTACAATTAATTCTGAGCAACAAGACAAGTCAAATGTATGACAGTTAAAGAGTACAAATGAGATAATAAGGTAAGTATCAACTAATCATGGGAGCATGGAAGGAAGTAACATTTATAATGCGAGAACAAATATGATAAGTAACAAGTTAAGGCATGGGAAGCAATTAAGGCATGTAACAATCAAGAGATGGAATGCAATTAATGAAATACGGGTAGACATAGAAACAAGTAATTGACGGCGTATAGACACTCGTCATCTCGTATATACGCCTCTACTCATGAAATTCACATAACACATAGCTCAAAGGTTCCTAATTTTCTCAAATCATGGTTAGACCCAATACTTGCCTCACGATACAATCAATTCAAAATTCAACCACGACCTTGCCTTTCGAACAAGCCTCCAAACCAACCAATCTAGCAAATTATTAACCAAACGATTCAAAATAAGCCTTAAAAACTACACGCGAATGAAAGAGGTTCGATTTAGATCATTATTGAAAAAGTCAACAAAAGTCAACCCCAGGCTCGCTTGGTCAAAACCCGAGGTTCAAACCAAAACCCGATCACCCATTCACCCCCGAGTCCGGTTATGCAATTCAATTCGAAATCCTACCTCAATTCGAGGTCTAAATCCCAATTTTACAAATATCCCAATTCTACCCAAATCCTTAATTTCTACCATGAAGATCCTAGATTTGATGTTGAACTCTTATGAAATGTATTGAGTAATTGAAAGGAAGTAAATTAGAGTTACTTACCAATGAATTTAGGAAGAAAGTCTCTTGGAAAAATCGCCTCTAAGGTGTTTAAGGTTGAAATTTTGAAAGAAATGAGCTAATTTTCCGTCTTTCCCTTCTTTTGTCTAGGCGCAGATGTCGCAATTGCGACCTGGAGTTCGCAATTGCTAACCCCGCAAATGCGAGAAAGCCTTCGCAAATGCAAAGATTCCCCATTTCCGCTGCCATCGCAAATGCAATGGTTTTGTTCGCAAATGCGAATTTGGACTTCCGCAATTATGATCGTTTGATCGCAAATGCGAACCACTCTCCCCCGAGTACCCCTTCGCAAATGCGAACCACTCTCCCTCGAGTACCCCTTCGCAAATGCGAACTATCTGTTCGCAAATGGGAACTTGACAGAGGATATGAACGTTCGCAAATGCGAATACTGACCTCGCAATTGCGAGATCAGAGACTTGCACCAGAACCAAATTGCACCAGTTATTTGCCCAAGTCTAAAACCACTCTAAAGCCTATCCGAAACTCACCCGAGCCCTCGAGGCTCCAAATCAAACATGCACACAAGTGCAAAAATATTATACGAACTCGCTTGCACAATCAAAACACTAAAATAACACCTAGAACTATGAATCGGACACCAAAACAAATGAAATTTTCAATGAAACTTAAGAACATGCAACTTTTCAACCGGACGTCCGAATCATTGCAAATCAACTCCGTTTTGCACCAAATTTTGCAGACAAGTCATAAATACTATAATGAACTTATACCAAGTTTCGGAACTAGAATCAGGACCCGATGGCAATAAAGTCAAACTACGGTCAAACTTGGAATTTCTTTAAACCTTTAAACTTCTAGTTTTCAACAAATGTCGATAATTCAAGTTAGGGACTTCCGAATTCGATTCTGGGCATACGCTCAAGTCCCAAATCATAATAGGACCCACAACGAGCATCAAAATACTGATCCAGGTCCGTTTACTCAAAACGTTGACCGAAGTCAACTCAAATGAGTTTTAAGGCACGATTTCACATTTTTGTCAATTTTTCACATAAAAGCCTTCCGGAAAATAATACGGACTGCGCACGCAAATCAAAAAAGGTTAAACGAAGCTATTTGAGATTTCGAAACACAGAATTAAGGGTTAAAACTATAAATGACCTATCGGGTCGTCACAATAAACAAAGAAGGAAAGGAGCTAGGGTTTACATCATGTTTAGAGAGAATGAGAACCTTCGAGACTATGTCTCTGTTTTGTATTAGAAAAGTGATTCAGCTCTTTTAATTACAAAGGTGGGCTTCTCTATTTATAGTGACCCGGAAAAATACAATGGACTTACTTGGCAACTGGTAATGGCGTAACTATACAATTAGGCTAACAACAAATATAAATACAACGTAACGTAAAGCTAGGCCCAAACACTAGCCATCATCTAATTGGCCTATTCTAACAACAATCACTTCTGCAATAAATGGGGGAGATGTTTTCCTCATTTCAAATATTTGAATTGAAAAATATGAGTTCGCCTGATCATGTTTCACCAGAAACGGCATATTCACACTTATTATATTTTGCCATTTTACACGATTGCATGTTTTGAATGATTTGTCCCCAAATAGAAAAAAGTTGTGGAATGTGTTCGTTGCTATGATCTTGGTCAGCACATGACTTACAATCGATGCTTCACTTATAATTGTTTGATAGACATTGCTGCTCAGATTCACTTGATTTCTCCGAGTTAAAGTTTAGCAGGTGGAATTGGCACGCGCGGGTATGAGTCCCACAGCTTGATCTGGTGAACCATGATTATTCTTATGTTGTTTTGGACATAATTAATAGTTATAGTTGTTGTTCTGTTATGATCTTATCATATTGAATAATAAATCAAGCGTCATAATTAAAACAGGGAATCAGGAGGTAGTTTCCACATGAAGATCTAAAATCAGTTAAAAATAAAGATAATACTTCCACCTAGTATATGAGTGCATGGAGAGATTACGACTAATTATATGGTTGCTGTTTCACTTAATTGACATGGTGTGTTTAATGTTTCGTCATGATTTGCCAGGTTTTTAAGGTTCATTTGACATAGAGTTTGCATATTGCACCTTCAATTTGTAATCTTTGTGGTGTCTATAAAATCTTGTATCTGTTTTATTTTCTATAATTTAATCTCGAATAACTCGAAAGGAATTGTCAAGTTGAGAACTGAAATTTGACTAAGTTATTTAGTGCTAACATGTAAACTGACATGCGATATACATTATTCAGGCACAGCGAAAAGAAAAAATGGAAAAGAAATATTCCCCCCGTTTCAATTTATATGAATACATTTGACGAATGAGTGCAAAATTTAAGAAATAAATAAAGACTTTTAGAATTTGTAGTCTTAATTAAGCACATTAGAATATTTATGTGGCTATTAAATCTTCTATTAAGAGTAAAATGAAATGTTTAAGTTTAAAAACTTTCTAAATTTATAAAAAGGTCATTGATCTTTAAACGAACTAAAAAGAAAATAGGTTCACATATATTAAAACGGATGGAGTACAAGCTAATCCTTAGCTATTTAAAACTAGTATATCTACTGAAAAGGGGACACTGTTAACTAATAACTGATTGTTCATGTTATATTTTCCTTTTTTAAAACAATATGAGGACCATATAGTATTATTTCCATTTTAAACTACTTTTTTCGTAAAGGGTTGAGCACACATGAAATACCTCATTGTGCTCGAGTAAAACCCATTTTTGAGTGGAAATAGTCAATTTTGATAGATTGCCGATGAAGAGGAATCTATCTTCAAATGATTTGCTGCAAATCATAAGTGGGCAGTGATCTATCCCAATAAGTAAGTGGAAATTAAAAAAAGAATAGTAGCACGCTTTGGATAAATTAAACTTAAAATAAGCATTTACCCTAGTTCGTACTAATCCTAGATTATATCCACTATCAATACTTATTTCACAATCACAAGAAAAATAGACCCACTTTTCCAAAATAAAAAGGCCTACCACAACAACGGGAAAAGTAGCTAGGTTAACTTAACTCGTGGCAATTGGCAAATAAAAAATTACTCCCTCCGTTCCCAAAAAATAAAAATGATACACTTCGGATATTGGGTAGGCATCCGAATTTTTAAATTTATATATTTAAAAACTAAATAAAAAGTACTATAATTTACAATACTTAATAATTTAAAATATTTAAAAGGTATATAAAAAAATTACAATAAAAAAATAACCCTGACACTATCATTCTTTTTGGGAGGGAGGGAGTATTTGGAATGTTATTGAAACATTATATTGAACAATCCTCGTGGTTTGCATGTCGCTAACAGTATATGTGATATGATTATCTCTTTGTTGTAGTGAGGCACCTAGCTACTCGTGTCTATACAGACGTGAGATTGTCACGATCCAAATCAAGATTGTGACCGTAATTGAGGCTATAATTAAAATGTTATGATATCCTAGTAAAATATAACATGGACTTGTACTAAAATGACATACATATATAGTAGTAGTAAGGTTTAATATATATATATATACTATTTTTATTTTTCCTTTTACCATTATTAGTCCCAAAACTTTCTGTAAAGCTTAGCCAAGTATCAGCGAAGAGAAAAAGTCACGTATAGAGTAACACATAAATTCAAGGAGAAGGAATTATTAGTTGGAGAAATTCGATATGAGAAACTGCGAAATCTGTGCAAGTCGAATAAAAGAAAAGTCAATGAAAAGATAGAACAACTCAACGAAAGTAAGTTAGATATTTGGGACATAAATGTGCGATAAAAGAAACCAGAAAAGCAGGGCCAATTAAAAAATGTTCGATAAAGGAGTATTACATGAATAGGAGACTATATTGAGCTAGAAATTTTTAATGATGTACTTTCTAAAGTTAAACTTGTTCTGTCAATCAAGCGAGAAAAGGGAACCCGAAAAAAATATCGCATTATTGTCTCTTTAAACTAATACTAATATATGGTCTCATCATTTCGTAAGCATGTCGAAACTTAGATTCCTTTTCTTTTGATAAATTATGATACTTATATTAATATCATGAGTATGAGTATGATTATGGGTCCATAGCTTTTGGCTAGATCCCGTATTTGTATTAAGAAAATTATTCAATGTATAAGAATAATTAATTGAAAAGTTAGTTCTTTACTCCAATTATTATAATATATTAATTTAAAGTCGATGTAGGAACCCATAAATAAAAAATCTTGAATCCGCCTCTAGCTCAGACGATGAACAAAATAGAACAAGCACCAACGACTAAAGGAAACAAAAGAAAATAAACAACATCGTGATAATTTTTTTACTAAAATTTATGCCAGATTCAACATGGAATTCCAATCAAGATTAGTAATCCTTGGATGAAGCACGTAAAAGACCAATATCCTTGATTACCTTTTCTTTTCTTATTTAGTACTTAAAATAAGGGTAAAATAATAAACAAAAATCCATCCAACTTAAAACCAAACTCAAATTTTTCACATACATCGTATATTCCATTTTGAATCAATAAACCAAACGCTCCTACAAAAAGCATTTAAACATAATATTTTAGGGATTATTAATTTTGATGTTCATGTATTATAATCTATTAATCTCATTATAACTTTGCCGCAAATCAAACGATAGAAAAAAATATACTGTAAGTTATAGCGGAAGTCACGCGTCTAATAAGAAGAATAGGCATTAGATACGGAGCTAGCTATGGAACCCTGCCTTAGGTGGCCATTTGTGTTGGTCAAAAAGTCGAAAGTTTACATTTTCAAGTCCCAAAAAGGGCACTTTTGACAAGAAGTTTTCAATCTCAATATTTTTTTTTTAATAAAGGAAACAACAACATCCAATCCTAATTTTTCATAATAACTTTAGCTGTTTCATACCATTAACGTCGATTTATCTTGCTCGGAAATAATAAGAATGCAGTAACAACTAAGATTTCATCTATATTCAATTGTAAACATAGCACATCGTTGTATCATGAAATCCGACTAGCTCAACATTGCTCAATTCGGTATGAAAGTTAATATAAAATGATAAATCGAAAGAAAGACTTTTATATATTCTTGGTTTTAAGGCAATAGAAAGAGAGAAGGAATTTTTTTTATTGATGGATAGGCCGCAAGTTCCAGCTAATATATAATAAAAAATGAATTTGCAGTTAAATATTTATAAAATTTTAATAAATTTATTAATATAGGGGGGGGGGGAGTGTTTAGGCAAAAATTAAGTGTTGCATGTAATTTGCATTTTGCTCAAACCTCTTCCGAATGAATTAATTACAATTCTGACTCCCAACAAAATTGTAGCCGTGAAGTTAAGTCCCAGGGAATTCCATAGCGAGATAGCATTATTTGGCATCAGATTACAAGTTAGTTCAACATCACTGTGATTTGAAAAGATGGAACCTCCATTTGAATTTACCACTAGTTCACCAATGTTGCTGCAGTCACATCACTGTCACTTGTAGCTTGACATCCCAGTCATTACTTTGTATGTGGACACTAGTCGAAGTTGGACAATGTTTACCAAGTATAAATGATTTTTTTTGTTTTAGATATATTCAAGAAAAAGTTACTACAGTTTTTGTTAGGGTGCTGGGGTTTTTGCCCTGATTTTCTTACTAAATTTGAATTTTATTTTTCTTTAAAAGGAAAATCAAAATATTACTCCCTCCGTCTCAATTTAGATGAGTTAGTTTGATTCGATATGGAGTTTAAGAAAAATTAAATAAGAAGACTTTCGAAACTTGTGCTCTTAAAAGTTTAAGAGGTAAAAGCTTTGTGGGGTCATGCCATTTGTGTGGTTATAAAAGCTTCTCGTTAAAGGTAAAATGAGTAAAATAAAGAATTTAAAGTTAAGTATTTCCAAATTTAGAAATGTGTCATTTATTTTGGAAGAGACTAAAAAGGAAAGTATCTCATCTAATTTGAAACGGAGCAAGTACCATAATTGCTTTTACTTTTCGTGAAAGGAAAATATAATTCTCTTGCATGTTTGGTTATTCTTTGTCTTTGAAAAAAAAGTTTTGGACATTTATAAATTGAAAACATCTTTCCCACAACTAGAACAATAACATCCCCAATGTAATCTAGTTTTGTTTGGGGGAGATTATTCTCTCAATAGTTTTTTATATTTTTGTATTAGTTTCTCATGTGTAGGTCTATTGACCAATTCATATTAAGGTTTATGTTTTTTTTAATTGTCTGATTTATTATCACCAAGGTTTGCGTTGTTAGCTTACGCATGACGTCTTGTTATTTTTCAATCCAAATAGTTATATATTTTTCTAAAAAAAATTAAGAGGGTGTTTGACTAAGCTTATAAGCTGGTCAAACTAGCTTATAAGCACTTTTCGGCTTATCTACGCGTTTGGTAAAGTTAAAAGTGCTTATAAGCCAAAAACAAGCCAAAAGCCATAAGTTGGTCACCCCCAACTTATGAATTTCTAGCTTATAAGCACTTTAAGTTTGAGCAAATTTTTTACTATTTTATCCGTAAAATATACCTTTTCAAAACAAACTCCTACATCGATACTCACTGCCTCACATATTTTTTCAACCTAACCCCCCCGCCTTTTCAAGTCTGCAATTCTCATTGACTATTTGAGGCAAGTAAATTCTCTATTCCTTTGCATATTTGTATCTATATGATTGTGTATTAATCTTTGAATTGTATGTAATAAACAAGGACATATCAAATTTTTGGTGTATTGGTTTCAAAGTGTTGTGGTGATGAAGACAGTGTTTCTCTTCAAATATTTTATCCTATTTAGATTTATTTTTTTACTGAGAAACTTTGGTCAATTTATTAATTATTATAACTTATGATTATATGCTTATCATAAAATAAATTATATTTATCATAAAAATTATCTTATCTAATCATAATTGTATTTAAAATAAAATGACAAATAGAATATTTTGTATTTGAATCGATCTGCAATCTAAAATTTTGAAGAAATTATGCCATTATAAGTGTAAATAGTTCTAAAGTTATTCAAGTCATTTTAACATAAAAAAGAGTTTATCGACACCTTTTTATCAAATACTGCAGCAGTTTATTATCAATTTCATCACTTGTATCCAAACACGTAACTGCTTATTTGTTAAATCAGTTTCAACACTTAAAAGTATTTTTCATAACCTAATGTTTATCGGCTACTTCAAATCAGCTAATCCAAACGGGCTCTAAAACTTGCTCCGAACCAAAATGAGAATTTTTATTCCGAAGAACAGTCGAGGGAAAGAATTCGATTATATTCAACGTGGAAAGCGAGAGATTGACGGAAGAAAGCATAAATTTTCTTTCACTCCAAAATTTGTTCTTTCTTTACCTTTGTCTCCTCAATCAAAATTCCAAATGTCTCGACACTACTTTTTAAGGAATTATTCATTAATTATCCTTTCCCTAATAATTGCACATTGAAACCAGTAATCAAATCTATAAAACCTGACATATGCATTATGTCACATAGAGTCAGCATACAACCTTAGCTTCATCAGTATATAATCACCATCACCCCCTAATGCTATCCTCAACACAGTTTAAGAAAAAAATAAAGATTCTCAATTATGGCATCCTTAAACTCTATTCTTGTCTCATTTATCTTAGTCTTATTATTTTCAAGTTCTTGTTCTGCTCTTTCTGATACAACCCCTGAAAAGTTCTACCAATGTATTTGCAAGAACTCTGATTTCTCTGATCCTTTTTCCAAAGCTTTCTTCACCCCAAACACTGATCCATTCAACACAGTCTTGAATTCCACAGCTCAAAATCTCAGGTGTTTGATACCATCAGTTCCTAAACCTGAGCTGATTTTCACACCAATGGCAGAATCCCATGTCCAAGCAGCAGTCATTTGTGCAAAACAACTCAATCTTCAGCTCAGGGTTAGAAGTGGAGGCCATGATTATGAAGGCCTCTCGTACATTTCAGTAATGGAATCTCCTTTTGTCATCGTCGATCTCTCCAAACTTCGAGAGATCGACGTGAACATAGAGGAAAATTCAGCTTGGACTCAAGCTGGGGCTACTGTTGGTGAAGTCTATTATAGAATTTCAGAGAAAAGCAAAACTCATGGATTTCCAGCTGGACTTTGTACCAGTTTAGGAATTGGTGGTCACATAACAGGTGGGGCCTATGGTTCTATGATGAGAAAATTCGGGCTTGGGGCTGACAATGTGATCGATGCTCGAATTATCAATGCCAATGGTACTATACTCGATAGGCAATCGATGGGGGAAGACTTGTTTTGGGCGATTCGAGGTGGTGGAGGAGCAAGTTTCGGGGTCATACTGTCCTGGAAACTAAAATTAGTTACTGTTCCATCGGTTGTCACTGTTTTCACTGTCCCGAAAACATTGGAAGACGACGCGACGAAGATTTTGTACAAGTGGGAACAAGTTGCTGATAAAATTGATGATGATCTATTCATGAGAGTAGTCATAAATGTAGTGGAAAGAAAAGATAAAAAGGGAGAAAGGACAGTTCAAACAGCTTATAACTCATTGTTTCTTGGAACTGCTGACAGGCTTTTACAAATAATGAATGAGAGTTTCCCTGAATTGGGATTGACAGAAAAAGATTGTACAGAAATGAGTTGGATTGAGTCAATTTTGTACATTGCTGGTTTCCCAACCAAAACCCCACCAGAAGTACTTCTCCAGGGGAAGTCAACATTCAAAAACTACTTCAAAGCCAAATCAGACTTTGTAAGAGAGCCAATTCCTGAAACTGGACTTGAAGGTATATGGAAAAGGCTATTAGAAGAAAATTCACCACTAATGATATGGAATCCATATGGAGGAATGATGGCTAATATATCAGAATCAGAGACACCTTTCCCACACAGAAAAGGAGTCATTTTCAAGATTCAGTACTTAACTCTCTGGAATGAACCTGATCAAGAATTGGCTACGAAACACGTCGATTGGATTAGAAGGCTGTATAATTACATGACTTCTTATGCTTCTATGTTCCCAAGAGAAGCCTATGTGAATTATAGAGATCTTGATTTGGGAATGAACAAGAATGGGAATTCCAATTCCAGCTTTGTACAAGCTAGTGTGTGGGGGAATAAGTATTTCAAGAATAATTTTAACAGGTTGGTGCAAATAAAGACTAGGGTGGATCCAGAAAACTTTTTCAAGTTTGAACAAAGCATCCCAACTCTTTCTCTTACTAAGAAGAGAAGAGGAAAGAAGATTAACCATTAAAGAGATATGCTAGTGATGCTAAGCTATTTTTGACAAAATATTATTAGTATGCTTTTAACCTCAGTACAAGTCTAATTGCTGTTTAAAGTGGTGTAATGTATGGTTTAGCCAAAATCATACTATAATATAGTAGTAAATCTTGTGTTTTAGTGGCTTGTATAGTTGATTCTATATGTTTGCCACTAATATCAATTACTAGTTTCTTCAGCAGAGGTAGCATGTGTCGACTTACGATATGAAAGAAGGGTTATCTATGGTTTTTACTTGTGTTATTCGTGTAGGGGGGCAACTTTTTCTCCTTTTTTTTCAAGATCAACATAGGCTTTTGGGTGACCACTATACCTATCCATTATATTAAGTCAAACTTGCCCTCCTACCTGCAAAATCCTTTTAATCCCATGTGCGTAGGAACCAATTCTGCCAAACTTTAAGCAGAAACTCTCGAGGCATATAATGTTGCATTTAAAGAAAAAATGAGTATTAAAGAGTCAAGAACCTTTTGCAATTGCACGTGTCAAGTATAGTGTTGGTGCTGGTGCTGTTTAACAAGTGAACCACAAATTAAAGTGGATATTCACATTTCAAGATAGAAAATGCAAAGGCTAGAGGCAAGGTGGAAGATGGAAACTGTATATAACAAAAAGAAAGAACTTAAAAGTATAGGTTTCATAAGCAATGATCATGACTTTTAAAAAGTGCTATCAATACCGGGCTGTTGGTGGTGTAAAACCAAATTATATTAAAAGGCCTCTTAAACTTATTTTATAAATTCATACAATTTTTTTTAATAATCGTGGTGTCCGGATTACCTTGTGTCACACCTCGAATAATTTTACGGGATATCTGCTACCTCCCACTAATAACATGTAACAGAAAACTTTATCAACTTAGGCTTGGATAAATGTGAAGAAATCACCTATTGTTTTTTTTTATCTCGGCTATGATTTGAACCTGAAACATCATGGTTCTCAATCCACTTCTTTGACTAATAGGCCACACCCTTGGGTGCTAAAATTTATACCATAATGAGATACAAAAGGACTGCCTTTTGATCTAGGATCAATCAAACATGGCAAAAGGAAATAGGTATTTCAAAGTAACTGAGTCCAAATTAGAAATGAAATCGTAAGAAAACATTAAAAAATATTTACATGGAGGATAATAAATTAAAATTGAAGAAGGAGGTAAATATACTAACTAAAGAGAAATTTAACCTTTATTCACTAACACATCTATATAAGTCAACCGGAATAAATCAATTTAAACTTTAAAAATATTTTTTTAATAATAATTATTATTATTATATGTTATATTATATTTGTTGGCCCAGGTGAAGTTTGTTTTGATGATTGACAAAGAAACTCCAGCATGTACCAGGTCCATACATGGTGTACACAGACAAGGGCAGATTCGAGCATAAGGGATGCACGTGAATGAGATAAGCTTAAGTTGTTATATCTGATATCTCCTGATCGAAAATGTTGCATAAATGATAAGGAGAAGGACTCCTTACTCGAAGAGAACTTTATCCAAGATAAGGGAGGAGTTAGAAGTTGAAGATAATTAGAACTCTTCCACCAAGGAAGAGTATAGCATTAGAACTCTATTTATTCCTATTTTACTAACTCTATATATTGCAGGATGTTCTTATTTTACAGGGACGCACAAACGTTGAAGTTAAACGTGAGTTGAGAGCAAAATAGCAAGGTATTTTGCAAATAATGCTTGTGTGAATCAAATGTGTGAACCTAAAACTATATGAACCAGATAGAAGGACTAGTTCCAAACGTCTGTCTTTTATTCTAGTTCAATTGTAGTAGGTATTTTCAAGTTGTACCTTTCAGCTTTATCTAGAAGCAGTTGTATTAGGTACTCTGAGTATTCAAATTAGAGTTAACTTGAAGTTGTCGCAACAGTTAGAGACTGGTTGCCACAACCGGATTAGAGTTAATCCTTAGGTTTACAAAGAGTTTTATAAATGTTGTTTTAGCTCAGTGATTTAGTTAAGTGTTGGAAAAAATCATACTGAGTAGTAGGTCGTGGTGTTTTCACCCTTTGAGCCAGGTATTTTTTATGTAAAATACTTGTGTTTTTTTACTTTTCGCATTTACTATTTTCACAATAGTAGTATAAGGAACACTTAGAAGAACCATGTCCTTCCATAATTAGTGCATGCGAAAATTGGACACCACACAAATTACCCCCTCTTGTGTGGCATTGAAGTATAAAATATCAATTGGTATCAGAGCAGGTTCTTCTTGAAGAGGCTTACACCTTAGGAGAAGATCAACATGAGCGCACCACCTGAAAACTGGGAAGAGCAATCCACTGCTAGGCCACCACTCTTTAACGGTCAGTACTACTCTTGGTGGAAAAACATGATAAGAGATCACATTATAGGAGAAGACTATGAGCTATGGGACATTGTCATCGATGGTCCACTGGCTACCTTGAAGATAAATGCTGAAGGAATAGAGGTGACAAAGACAAGAGCAAATTGCAGAGGACTTGAAAAAATGGAAGAAGAATGCTAATGCCTAAATTTGACTTGTTTATGGACTTGATCCAGATGAGTACAACAGAATCCAAAGTTGTACAACTGCTAAGCAAATTTGGGACACATTGCAAGTGGCTCATGAAGGAACACCTCAGGTGAAGAGATCCAGAGGAACTCTACAATATTCTTAATATGACAACTTTACTATGAAGGAAGGAGAAACCATTTAGGAGATGTACACAAGGTTCATTACACTGACAAATGAACTAAAGTCTCTTGGAAGGATTATTCCTGAAGAAGATAAAGTCGAGAAGATACTGACTAGGGTTTTGCCAATCACTTGAGAGAGCAAAATCACTGCCATTCAGGAATTAAAGAATATTTCCACTCTCCCACTGGATGAATTAATTAGAAATCTCACTGCCTATGAACTTAGGAGACAAACCATGAAAATGGATATTAAGAAGGAAAGGAGCGTGGCACTCAGAATCACTGAAGGTTCTGATCTAGAAGATGATGAAATGGCTATGATCACCAAGGACTTCAAGAAGTACCCGAGGTGAGGAAAAGGTTCTTCAAGAAGTGGAAACTAAAGCAAGTCAAAAGCTCATGAGAAGCAAACCAATGATGGCTGCTACAAGTGTGGAAAGACTAATCACCACATCAAGAACTGTCCTCTATGGAAATTAAATGGAAGAAAGAAAGAGCTGAACGAAGGAACAGGAAGAAGGAACAAATTCAACCCAAGAAAAGGAACAACAAAGGATCAACTAAGGCTATGGTCGTCGCGGCTTTGGGAGAAAGCTCAGATGATGATGATGAGGATGAACAAGTACTTATGGCCATTGGAGAATCTGATGAAGAAACTGAGGTAAATGTAATTCATCTTAGAGACAAGATTAAATTGTTGTCTAAAGAAAGGTTATCTGAGTTACTTCTAGAACTAATTGTTGGTCTGAGGATGTAAACAATGAAAAGGAATAGTTGTCTAAAGAATGTGTGATTTTGAAGGCAAAGTGCAAAAATCTGGAACTTAGGCTTAGTGAAACTATAAGTAAAAATACTGTGTTGAAGAATCAGGTTCATGCACTTGACTCAACTGTTCTAGAGCTTAGATCTGAAAATCTAAAACTGAAATTAGGAACAGGTAAAAAGACAGCTTATTACACACAACTCACTCTAGAAAAAAATGTAGGAAAAATGAAAGATGAGTTGTATAAAATAGATGAGCAGGTAAGAATCCTAAAGGAGGATCTAAGCAAGGTCAAGCATGAGCTAGATAGAACTTTTAAATAGAACAGGTCCTCCGATGCACTTTCATGACTACAAGAACACCATAGTAGCAACAGAAGAGGACTTGGTTTTGGGAACCTAGCACCTAAGTGGGATCCCAAAACCAAGTACCTCACACTTCCTGAGAACAAGATTTTGCACACATTGTGGTAAAATAGGTCACTATGAAAGTGAATGCCCTGCAAAAGAAAAGGCAAGTCAAAAGAACAAAGAATTTGTTCAAGGGAAGAATAGGCTACCAAGTTGGGCTAAAAAGAATTTAATTCATCTTTTTGCCTATAGAAAGGGACCCAAACTATTTGGGTTCCTAAGACTAACCCCTGATTTTCTTTTGTAGGTTCAAGTGAAGGGGAGAAGCCAAATATGGTACATGAATAGTGGCTGCTCAAAGCACATGACAGGAAGCAAGAACCAGTTCCTTTCACCTGAGGACCTTAAATGAGGTAATGTCTCCTTTGGAAATGGGAAGAAAGGTGAGAATATTGGGGGTTGGAAAAGTAGGTAAGACTGATTCTCACTCTATTGAGAACGTCTACTTGATAGATGGACTGAAATACAGTTTAATAAGTGTATCACAATTGTATGATAGAGGTAACATGGTAGCCTTCACCTCTACAAAATGCTTTGTGATTAATCTTACCACTGACAAAATAGTTTTGCAAGGAAAAAGAGTGAACAATATATATGTTGTAGATTTATCCACACTCTCAGAAAATGAACTCACTTGCTTAAGTGTGTTGGATAATGATCCCCTCCTTTGGTACAAGAGACTTGGACATGCCAGTTTAAGTGAACTCAACAAACTAGTCTCCAAGGACTTGGTGATAGGGCTGCCTAACATTAAGTTCAAGGAAGATAAAGTTTGTGAGGCTTGTGCAAGGGGAAGCAGGTAAGATCCTCTTTCAAAAGCAAGAAAGTGGTAGGCACCACCAGAATGATGGAGCTGGTCCATATGGATCTTTGTGGACCAATGAAAACATTGAGCAGATGAGGTAAGAGATATATGATGGTACTTGTTGATGATTACTCTAGGTTTACTTGGACATTATTTTTAACATGATGAGGCATTTGACATGTTCACTTTTGTTAGAAAAACTCAGAAACAACTAGGTAATCAACTTGCATCAATTAGGTCTGATCATGGTACTGAATTTGAGAATGATAAATTTGCTGAATTTTGTGATGATCATGGCATAAGTCATAATTGTTCTGCTCCTAGGACTCCACAATAAAATGGAGTAGTTGAAAGAAAGAATAGGACATTGAAAGAAATTGCTAGGACTATGCTTCTTTCTAGTAAACAGCCCCATAGTTTCTGGGCAGAAGTTGTGAACACTGCATGTTACATCATAAATAGGTGCATGATTAGACCTCTTGTTGAGATGATTCCTTATGAGTTACTTAAAGGGAGAAAGCCAAATATATCCCATCTTAGGGCATTTGGATGCAAGTTCTTTCTGAACAATAATGGTATGGACTCCCTAGGTAAGTTTGATCCTAGAAGTGATGAGGGAGTATTCTTGGGATATTCTTCACATAGTAAAGCTTATATGATCTATAACAAAAGAACTATGTGTGTAGAAGAAAGTGTACATGTGATTTTTGATGAAACTAACATTCTTTCCGAGAGGTAGGAACATGATTTTGAAGAAATTGGGCTGGTAAGAAACTCAAATGAAACCACAGACCAGACTGAAGCTGCACTAGAGGAAGGAACGGGTAATAGAACAGGTCCTTCCACCCAGGGAAACTTGAGAGGGGAAGTTGAACAAAGAGGAAGTGATCCTTAAATCTCGAGGAAACCTGTCCATGAACCTGTTCCTCAGCAACAAAATATTGAAGGAACATCTAGGGGAAACCAATTGGTTGTGAAACCTTATAAGTATCAAAGTTATCAACCCATTGAGAACATAATTACTCATCCAACCTCTAGAATCAAAGCCAGATCTTTGTTGAAGAATCTTTGTACTTTTGATGCTTTTTTATCTCTTATTGAACCTAAAAATGTTACTGAAGCTTTGCAGGATGCAGACTGGGTGAATGCAATGCAAGATGAACTTAACCAATTTGAGAGAAGTCAAGTTTGACATCTGGTAACAAGACCCAAGGACAGATTAGTAATTGGGACAAAATGGGTCTTCAGAAACAAACTTGATGAAGATGGAACAGTTACAAGGAACAAGGCAAGATTGATGGTTCAAGGATATAGTCAATAGGAGGGCATAGACTATGATGAGACTTTTGCTCCAGTTGCAAGATTGGAGGCAATTAGGCTCCTTATAGCCTTTGCTGCACTCTCCATCAGATGGATATCTAGAGTGCCTTCCTCAATGTCCATCTAAAGGAAGAAGTGTTTGTCAAGCAATCTCCGGGCTTTGAAAGCAAGGAATGTCCTGATCATGTGTACATGCTTGACAAGGCACTTTATGGGCTCAAGCAGGCTCCAAGAGCATGGTATGAAAGATTATCAAAAATTTTGCTTGAGCATGGCTACAAGAGAGGTTAAATTGACAATACTTTATTCCAGAAAGAAAAAGGTAAAGATCCTTTGGTAGTTTAAATATTTGTTGATGATATAATATTTGGAGCAACTACTGATAAGTTAAGTAAAGAATTTGCTAAACTAATGGGGAGTGAATTTGAAATGAGTATGATGGGTGAGCTTAATCTCTTTTTAGGCTTACAAATTAAACAAAATTCAAATAGAACTATGATCCATCAGCAGAAGTATGTGAACGAGTTGTTTAAAAGGTTTTAAATGGAAGATTCCAAACAAATTGACACTCTTATAGCAACATCAACAAAATTAGATGTAGATGAACCTAGTTAATCTGTTGATCAGAAGTTGTATAGGGGAATGATTAGCTCTTTGTTGTATCTCACTGCTAGCAGACCTGACATTTTTTTTAGTGTAGGCCTTTGTGCTAGATTTCAGGCAAGTCCAAAGGAGTCTCACTTGACTGCTGTCAAAAGGATATGGAGATACCTAAAAGGCACCACTGACCTTTGTCTATGGTATCCAAAAGGTAGTAATTTCAACTTAGTGGGATATGCTGATGCTGATTGTGCAGGTTTTCTTGTGGATAGAAAGAGCACCTCAGGTATGGCACACTTTCTTGGCTCATGTCTTGTGTCTTGGGCCACCAAAAAGCAAAATTATGTGGCCTTATCTACTGTTAAAGCTAAGTATGTTGTTGCTGCCTCATGTTGTGCTCAATTGTTGTGGATCAAACAACAATTAATGGACTTTGGAATTGATGTACGTTGTATCCCCATCTTTTATGACAACACTAGTGCAATTAGTATGACCAAAAACCTGGTTCATCACAAGAGAACTAAGTACATAGATGTTAGGCATCATTTTTTAAGGGACAACTATGAGAAGGGTTTGATCATTGTGGAATTTTGTGCTACTGATAAGCAAATAGCTGACATCTTCACAAAAGCTCTAAGTAGAGATCACTTTGAAAGGAACATGTTAGAATTAGGGATGATTAAGATCACCTAAAAGGAACCAGTTCTAATTCAAAAAATTGGTTAGAGAAATTGTGAATTTTTGTACATAATTAGATTAGATTTTGCTCAGTCTCATACTTTTATAAGTATACTCTTGTGTCATGTGCTAAAATGACTCATTAATCTCTAATGATATTATCTCTATTTTCTTGGAAAATTCAGACTTACACAAGAGATTTCTCAGTAAGGAACCGCGTTCATCAAGATTACTTGGTACGTATTCTCCCTCTACATATTTTGGAATGATTATATTTGGATTATGATCAAGAGGAGAGTCCCATTTAATCCTAACCTCTTTGAGCTTATCCAATACAAAATGAACCAGTTTCATTCAAAAGAGTCCCAAAACACAATAAGTGCCTAGATTCAAGGGAGAGTCACAAACGTCTCCTCAAACTGACTCCTAGGTTGATTAGACCTCTAAACTTCTGAACTTCTGTAAAGGTAGTTGTTACCCAATTAAACTCCACCTCTTTAAATTGATTAGGCCTTAATTGTTTCTTCAATTCTTAATTTCCAAGCCGTCAAAATTCTCTCTATTTTCTCTCATCTTCCAAACACACAAATACTCATCTTCTCTCATACCCAAACACAGCGATGGCAAACCCTTCAGAGAATCCTTCATCACCACCCAAGGAAACAACACCCACACCATCCATCACTCCTTCAACCAAAACTATCTTTAAGAAAGGAAGGTTTAAGATACTGGCTCGCAAGGTTGTTGCTGGAAAAGAACAAATCAAGAAAATCAATGAGCAGTTGAAGGTAAGTCAGGGAGATGAACCCCAAAAATCTGAAGACTCTTTCAAATCTGCAATTGAGGGGGAAGAAGCTGGTTCACCTGAAACAGAGCAGGTAACATTTGGTCATAAAGTTACATTTGAAGTAATCTTTGAGGTTTCTGCAAATCTAGAAAGTAGATTTGTTCTGGTAAGAAATGTGGCTGGAGTAGAGGCTGTTGAGTCTGAGAAGATTGGTGGTAAAAATAAAAGGAGGAAAAAAAAGGAGAGTAAGGGTGCTCAAGGTGATGTGAGGGGAATAGGACAAAGAGTGGCTGAATCTTCACCCACCTCTGTTGGTTTGACTGAAGAAATTGTAGCTATGTAAGTATGGAGTGGGGAATCGGCTGGAAAAGAAGAAAGTATGAGAGAAAAAGGGGGAAGTGGGTCTGGAGAAGCTGTTGAGGGATTAATTAGATTGGGGAAGAAGGTTCAAGAACTTGTTCGATCTGAGCAGGGACCACTTGAAGACTTACTGAAAAAGGTGTCTGATAGTTACAATCCTAAAAAAAAAAGGAGTTCAGGAGTTAGAGTCCTGGTACTGCTAGGGCAAACAAAAAAATAAAGGCTGCCTCGTCTACCCATGTAGAGACTCCTCCTACAAGAGGAAGAGCTACAAGGAGTCAGAAGAAGTAGAGTGAGGCTGAACTAGAAAAGGCTTTAGAAGAAAGTAAGAGAAAAGATGTGGCTAAGGGAAAGAAGAAGGTAGTTGATCCTGTTGAGGCAATTGAAATTGATGAGATGGAACTGGTTCTTCAGGATGAAGAGGAGGCAAAAGAAATGGAGGTTGTGACTCCAAAGGCAAAGAAGATCAAGACTTCTACAAGGAAGTCTGTTTCAAAGACAAAGTCTGCAGGTCCATCTTCCTTGGTCAAAAGAACCAGGTCTTCCTTGAAGTCCAGCAAAGTGAAAATAGTGGAAGAAGAAGAAGAAGAATCTGATGTAGAGAAGGACAAGATGGTTAAGTTTGGAAAAAGATCCATCTTGAAAGGAAAACTCCTCAGGAACTTGGAGGAGGAAGGCATGGTGATGCTACTGGAAAAATTACAATTACAAGGTTGGAAGGACATGGTCCTTCAGATGGATGGAAAGTTTGCCAGAACTGAGATTGTGGAGTTCATGGAAAATTGTGAGATCAAGAATGGTAGAGTTACCAGTGTAGTGAAGGGGGTGACAGTGAGTTTTGATGACAGGGAACTGGGAGATATCTTAGGTGTACCTGCTGCAGGGTACAATGACTACAAGAAGCTCAAATGGCGAAGTTTAGAGAATCTGCCTACTACCCTTACCATTACAAGAAAATTTGGCGACAATGAAGAAGAGCTTGAGCCCAAGGCTATATACAAAAGTGAGATGAAGACACCCCACAAAGTTTTGTTCGAATTTGTTAATAAAGTTGTGATGCCTAGGCAGGAAAGGAGGCACATTGCCACATTCATGGACCTGGTCCTTATGGAATGTCTGGGCAGTGAGAGGCAAATCAATTGGACTAGATTCATCATTCAGCTTCTCCATAGGGTTCTGACTGGCACCAAAACTCATGCCATACCCTATGGGTTCATTCTCACGGCTGTACTCGCACACTTTAAGGTACCCATTAAGAAATGGGATGTTGGTACAAGTAAGGATCACTTTGGGGCAAACACTTTAACTGCTTATAACTATGAAGTCCACTCCACTCCTAAAGAACCTGGTTCATCCAAAAAGGTACGTGTGAACAACAAAGTACGAGCCTTGGTGCAACAGAGTGGGGCAAAGGATGTTGAAATTGAAAGGCTGAAGAAGAGGTTAGCAGAAGTAAAAGCTGAGAGAGATGCTCTCGGAGTTGAGTTTGCAAAGGAGAAGGAGAAGAATGATGACATTCTTCAAGATATGCTAAAACTGCTTCAAGCCAAGAACCAATAACCTGGTCCTTCCTAGCCTAGTTAGACCAACCAGTGACCCAGATGGGATTTTTTTCTTTTGCTCATGATTCAGTGTGTTTATTTCTCTTTATGCTTTGTGGATAACTAAGTATCAATGATAATTAACTGTTTTTGTGCTCTAACTATTTGTTGATGCTTCTTAGATGGCTAATATCATTAGATTGATAAATGATGCTTGACTCCATGATTGCATTTGAAGTAGCCCCAGTGTCCATGAGTAATTTCTATTAAAATCTGCTTATCTAACATAATTTCTATGCAACTTTTCGATGATACCAAAAGGGGGAAGATAGGTTGTTCTTTTACTTTGGACTGTGATGTTTATAACCTAATGAACCTGGTCCTTTGATGATAAGTGACTTTAAAATAAAAAGTATTTTAATCTTGTGTTGATGTTGAGCTGAGTTGAAACAGGGATTATGCTTATGAAAAGCATAGAGTTTGTCATCATCAAAAAGGGAGAATTTGTTGGCCCAAGTGAAGTTTGTTTTGATGTTGGCCCAAGTGAACTTAATTCTTGTGTGAATCAAGTGTGTGAACCTGAAGCTACATGAACCAGATAGAAGAACTAGTTCCAAGCGCATGTCCTTTATTCTAGTTCAATTGTATTAAGTGTTTTCAAGTTGTACCTTTCAGCTTTATCTAAAAGCAGTTGTATTCGGTACTCTGAGTATTCAAGTTAGAGTTAACTTGAAGTTGTCGCAACAGTTAGAAGTTGGTTGCCACAATGGGATTAGAGTTAATCATTAGGTTTACAAAGAGTTTTGTAAATGTTGTTTTGGCTTAGTGATTTAGTGAAGTGTTGGCGAAAATTCTACTGAGTAGTAGGTCGTGGTATTTTCACCTTTTGAGCCGGGTGTTTTCCACGTAAAATACTTGTGTTATTTACTTTCCGCATTTATTATTTCTGCAACAGTAGTATAAGAAACACTTAGAAGAACCAGGTCCTTCCATAATTAGTGCACGCAAAAATTGGACACCACACAAATCACCCCCTCTTATGTGGCATTGAAGTATAAAACATCATATATAATTCATCTTTTAAGTGTCATCTTCTGTATCAGTAGGCTGGTGTCCTATATACAATCCAGTAAAAAGAAAAGCAGATTCAAAAAGATAGTGTGGTGACTATTGAATAGGAAAAACTACTACTCCTAGTAATTTTGCGCAACTAATTAAGCATGCATCACAAATAAGATAAAAACAAAAAAAGAACCAAAAAAAAAAGATACAAGACGCATGGTTGAGATATCCACACATAAACTGAACGTAGGAGAAACCAACATAAACAATAACTCATGAGCAGATTCAAGAGAGTCAGATTAAGGATTAATAATTTATGCAATTTATATTATTTTAAGAAGTCTATATTTTTAGCCAGACTAATTGCTTGTAATAGTACTAGATTTGTATCCATTAGACAAGAGTGGATGGGGTGAGTGATGGTAGATTAAGGCCATGTCCTCGGGTGGGCGGGAGGCGCGGCAAGGGGCAAGGGTGGTATGGATCCTCGAGGCTGAGAGTTGGTTTTTGGAACATAGTAACTTTGACGTGGAAGTCTATAGAGTTAGTGAAGATCTTTCAGAAGAGGAGGATTAACATAGCTTGTGTCCAAAATACAAGGTGGGTAGGGTCTAAGGCTCAAAATGTTGATGGATATAAAATATGGTACTCGGGAAGCGTAAGGGGCAAGAGCGGAGTAAGTACTTTTTTGGATAGAGAACTCAAGGAGCTAGTTAGAGGTGACTCAACACAATTCGAGACCTAAAGCCAAAATGTAACGAGGGGCTTTAAGTTCCTTAAAAAGAAAACCTTTTTAAGTAGATACGAAAATACCTTTGTTATACTTATGTGCTTGAAAACCTCGAAAAAAATACACAATTTTATACATGCAGTACTCTTCGAAAAATACACAATTTTATCTATTTAGTACTCTTCGATCGCCTCTTGCCATAAGAGTGAAGTTCTAAATGGAATATGTTTACCCTAAAAAATATATAATAATTAAATTTGTAAGTGGTTTTAAGGATGCGTGGATTAATTCGATACGAACGATAAATTGTGTTAGATTAAACAAATAAAGGTACGATAAATTCAAACCACGTGAGGAGGATAATTCCATCCTTGATGAAATATCCACCCTCGATTCGGATTCACGATGGCCAGCACTGATGAACGAGAATAAGAACTAGGAATAATAGTGAAAAAATAACAGTATATTGATTTGGGATGCGTGTTACAATGTCCCCCATGAATAACCAGACTCCCCTTTATATAATAGGGGAGTTTTACCCTAAATAAAATTATATAAAAGGTAAAACTCTCCCGTTTAACTAATTACTGGATTCTCATCGGTACGTATCGAGATTTGTGCTGTAATACCCGGTTGATCGCAGATATCACGGCCTTTCGTTAATCGTGTTCGATCGCCCAATAATGCTCTCCGAAGTCTCTTGAGATATGGACCGATATGAGGTCATGACTTCAATATACTCGAGGGCGGGCGTCGTACCCTCGATGGCTGACTCGGTGAGTCCCTTACCTTGATTTCAGTTCCTTGTCATCGCGTTCCTTACTCAATTTATTTTATTGGGAACCGGGCCAGTTTATGGATCCGATTTCACCTGTATATAGATAGTCCCATTACGAGGAACGACATGAGTTCTTCGATCTCTTCTTCAACACACTATGACACAAAACGACAAAGAAACCGAAACGTCCTGTCAGTCGCGTCATAATGACCTCAAATGCGTGTCAGCTGTCGATTGGTTGCCCCTGGATGCGAAACATCGTGGAACCCTATAAATATCCTCTCCTTCATTCATTTTCCACTTTACGTCCAAACTTCTACCCTCGATCCTTTAAGATATTACAGTCTTCTTTTATCCCTCAATATTCTTACCTTCGTTATGTAACAATTCAACCAGTCGTTTTGAGTATTACAGCCGTATTTTCCCATTTACTGCTCAATTTATACTTTACATTTTTTTTATGACTTACCGGGTCAGTTGGTTCGGGTCCGGAAGGAATTCAGAGTGAAATGAGACACTCAGTCTCATAATTAAAAACTTAAGTTAGAAAAGTTGATCGGATGTGACTTATGTGTAAACAACCTTGGATTTAAATTTTGATGATTCCAATAGCTCTATATGGTGATTTTGGACTTAGGAGCGTGTCTAAAAAATTATTTGGAGGTCCGTAGTGGAATTAGGCTTGAAATGGCGAAAGTTGAATTTTTGGGAAGTTTGACCGGGAGGTTGACTTTTTGATATCAATGTCGGAATCCGATTCTGAAAATTTGAATAGGTACGTTATGTCATTTATGACTTGTGTGCAAAATTTGAGGTCAATCGGACGTGATTTGATAGGTTCCAGCATCGTTTGTAGGAATTTAAAGTTTCAAAGTTCATTAGGCTTGAATCTATGTGTGAATCATGTTTTTAGCATTGTTTGATGTGACTTGAGGCTTCAACTAAGTTCGTATGATATTTTAGGACTTGTTGGTATATTTGGTTGAGGTCCCGATGGGCTCAGGTGAGTTTCGGACCATTTTTAGGCCATTTTTAATTGCTGGTTTTTGTCTACAGAGGTGTGCATCGTGATCGCGAACATTTGGTCGCATTCGCGAAGAGTAAACATCAGTTTGGGGACATGTAAATCGCGATTCCGGAAGATCTTTCGCGATCGCGTAGAACAAAATTTCTGCTGCACTGACCCGACTTTGGAAGCTTATATCTCGCAATCTATAAGGAATTTGGAGATAACCAAAAATGAAAGTTGTAGCTCCGAGAAGTGGAATGCATCGCGTAAGTAAAAACTTTCCTTTGAGTTGCTTCTTTAATTACTTGCTTTATATTGTTATGAACTGTTGTTGGTTATTGGAGTTAGACTTTAATCTTGGTACAAGCTCGTCAATACTTTAAACCTAAGCTAGTTGGATTTTGGATCGTGACACGTTACTTAAGGTTTCTCAGTACGTTGCAAAATTTTTACTCATCCTCTACCCAAGCCAACACATCTAAGCTTTTAACTTTCTCCCTTTCTCTATCTTTTTAAAGTTTTTGCATATAACAATGGTCAAAACCTCCAAATCTGTTTCCCAAATGGTTGCCTCTATCTCCCAACCGACTGTCAAAATTAACAAAATCGCTCCCGATGTGGTCGACTTCGGGAGGTCCGCCGCTAACATTGCTGCCGATGAACCGGCTCCTGAACCTCCCTTAAAGATGTTCATTCCCGAGGGTTGTTCGGTCGCTGATGACTTCAAGGTTGAGAAGCCTTCTTCGGTGCAGGGTCGGCGTGAGGAGGCATCGAGATACATTTGCTCAATCACCGACGATGACCTCCCCACGGTTCGAAAGTACTGCAACTAGGCCGACAAGGATATAGTGGTCCCCGACTCCGAGGAGGCCATTACTACCCATGTTGAGGGATACCTAAGTGTTTATACTTATCCCTTTACATTGGGCCCAATGGACCCGGTCATTATAGAATTCTGTAAGAGGTACGAGGTATGCCTCAGCCAGATTCTCCCATCACTGTGGAGGATTGTAATCCTCCTTTGATTTTTTGTGAACTAGATCGACTCTTGTCGGCTCACCGTGGATCATCTACTCCGTCTGTATAGTCCCCGAATCTTCTAAGGGGGGGCTGATAAAGCTCGTGCGTCGGGCTAGTAAAGCCCCATTCTCAAGCATCGATGAAGATCGGGATCGAGGCTGGCAGGGACGCTTTGTCCGGGTGAGGACCTTGGACTTGATTTCGGCTGAATTTAGGCCATTCCCCGAGAAGTAGAATGCATCGCGTAAGTAAAACTTTCCTTTGAGTTACTTCTTTTATTACTTGCTTTATGTTATTATGAACTGTTGTTGGTTATTGGAGTTAGGCTCTGACCTTGGTACAAGCTCATCACTACTTTCAACCTAAGGTTAGGTTTGTTACTTATTGAGTATGTGGGGTAGGTTGTACTCATACTACACTTCTGCACCTTGCGTGCAGATTTTAGATGTCAATGATGATGTACATGACGAGAGCTGGATTTGAAGATGTACCTGCGTTCTAGTCATTGCTGCCTTTTATTCATGGTAGCTTTAGAATTTTAATCTATTCATGTATGTTTCAAACAGATGATGTATTCTTATTTCACACCAGCTTTGTAAATGCTAATCTTAGAAGCTCATGATTTATACTACCAGTCCTTGGGAAGTGTATTAGAGTTAGTTAAATATTAATTGAATCGGATTATTATTATTTGGCTTACTTGGTGGGTGAGGTTAGGTGCCATCACGACTAGTTGGATTTTGGGTCGTGACAAGGTGGAATCAGAGATCTAGGTTCATAGGGTCTACAAGTCATGAGCAAGTGTCTAGTAGAGTCTTGAGGATCGGTATGATGACGTCCATACTTATCTTCGAGAGGCTACAAGGCATTTAGGATAATTTCCCATCTTTCTTTCCTTATCGTGCGGAATTGATTCAGCTTGAAATATAACTCTTTGAATTCCTTCCACGCATTCGTGTGCACATGTGAGCGCTCGGTATCAGCTATGTATCGAAGACTTGTGACTTCAGGGATGACGTGCGAGATGTGTATTATGTGTTTTGGTGATAGGCCAGTCTGGAGGACTTGAGACCAGGTTTAGACCGCAGCTTAGACTCGGCAGTTTCCGTTTTGAGAACTTGTACATTTGGACCCATATGTCTAGTAATGTCCCCACGAGTAGCATTTGTGGCTCGATGAGCGATTGAATGGCTATATGATAAGTATGATGTGACTGCGGGATGTGTTCAGATGGGTTGAATATGACAAATAAAGTTTACTTGTGACTCAAGAGTTTCTTTTCTACTAGGGGGTGTATGTGTTGAGATTTGAATTTGAATATGGGTGAGAAAGTTGACTTGAATGTTAAGAGAATAAATGCGATCTTAGCGGATGATTGAGGTATTTTATGGTTGGTGTTGCCTGAGCTTCAGAAGAATTTTCGTTGAATTAACTCCAGTATTATGGCAATAATAGAGTATGGGTATTGTGAGCTATCGAGTGTTTTAATCCATGGCTTTGAGCCAATTGGGGAAGCCTGCTATTGACAATTCAATTTCATAGTTATATGTAAAAGTTTAGTTTTGGTCCGAGGTATATTTGTGGGTTAATTTTGACTTGTAGAGGTTGAGATCGAGGAGGACTCGAGTAAGGAAATTCCTGAATACGGGTTATATTGCGCTTATGAGTATATGAAAATCATGGAATGAGTGAGTTGTTATTCGTGAATAATGTAGTGCGCACGGAGTATGAATTTTATCAGTGGTGTTAAGGCAGGATTACCTCTTTGAGTGGTGTTGTGCTAATGGGGCACATGTCTTTCAGCCCATTTGTGCGGTGCAATTTAGATTTGAGCAACGTGGGTGACTCTCGCGAAGGTGATAGCGGATTTATAAATGTATAAGTGGCAATTGAAAATTTTTCGGATTCGTATATCGCTAGAATCAATTATTTACCTTGGATGGTGTCGAGACTTGCGGTAATTCTGTATGACTATGAATTCTACATTTTGAGTATAAGAAAGGGAAGAGGAACATTTTTAAATTTCACATAAGGTCTTTCAGAGTGGATGTCTCTGTTGTGGTATTTATTTTTTAAGGTGCTTAAGAAGAATATAGTAGCCTATGGGCCTTAGGGCGGTGTAGTTTTATGTTGTGGTATTTATTTTTTCGGGTTGTGGCCTGTTTGAGGTGAGTGTTTTATTTAAACTCAGTGGAGGCACTAGTTGCGTTAATTCTTTATGAGTGTTACGTGCTATGAGTGCAAACATATGTGAGGTTTGAGCCCATGTGCGGGCATCGGGGCAAGTATTCATACTCGGAAGAATGCTTAGGCTAAAATATGCCTAGAGTTGTCCATTAAGCATAAATTCATAACGTTTCTCATATATGTACCTTTGTTATGAACTATTTGGGCTATACTTGAGGTTGCAAAGAGGCTAATTCCCTAAATAAATGGGGTAGTTACTATTTATGCGTTAACTTGCCGATTTGAAGCGTGATAGCAGACTTTGCACATGCTTACACTATGGCATGCTATTTATACTAGTCCATGAGCATGAGAATCTTATTGGACCTAGAATGGGTACTATCGGGTTTGAAACGGTATATTTTGGGATGATAGCATTGAAAGTCGGCTTAAAAAGTGATTATGGTTCTGGTTGGGGTGAGAGAGCTCCATGACTTGTTAATCTAATAAGGGGTTATGAGATTCCGTGTGTTTCTTTAATTATCAGCAGTGTATGAAGGTTTTGGAACGAGGTTTATCTTGATATGGGGTTTAATACCAGTACCAGGTTAATTTGGAGTAGTTACTGTGATTGGGAATGGTGATGCGAGCATGCGAGTTGTGTAGAATATTATGTGATTATATCTGGGGTTATGGTTATGGCTTGATACCGCTTCTTCAGACTCATACAATGTGTAGAGGTAAGATTCGTGTCTTGAAAAGAAATTCTGAATTTTGGAAATTAAATTCCAAGGTTTATGGGCTAAGGTTAAATTAATGACTTTTAATTATGTTGTATTGTCAGGCTTATATGGAATAAGTGTGGTGGAATCACCCGAGGGTACGTGCGTGGTAAGATGGAATAGTGATTTGATGGCTTGGAAACAACTCTTGGCACGTTCGAGGACGAACGTATGTTTAAGTGGGGGAGAATGTAATGACCTGGCCGGTCGTTTTGAGTATTACAGTCTCGTTTCCCCATTTACTGCTCAATTTATGCTTTACAATTATTTTATGACTTACCGGGTCAGTTGGTTCGGGTCCGGAAGAAATTCAGAGTGAAATGAGACACTTAGTCTCATGATTGAAAACTTAAGTTAGAAAAGTTGACCGGATATGGCTTATGTGTAAACGACCTCGGATTTGAATTTTGATGATTCCAATAGCTCTGTATGGTAATTTTGAACTTTGGAGCATGTCCGAAAAATTATTTGGAGGTCCGTAGTGGAATTAGGCTTGAAATGGCGAAAGTTGAATTTTTGGAAAGTTCGACCGGGAGGTTGACTTTTTGATATCAGTGTCAGAATCTGATTCTGGAAATTTGGATAGGTCTGTTATGTCATTTATGACTTGTGTGCAAAATTTGAAGTCAATCGGACATGACTTGATAGGTTATGGCGTCATTTGTAGGAATTGGAAGTTTCAAAGTTCATTAGGCTTGAATCTATGTGTGAATCGTGTTTTTAGCGTTGTTTGATATGATTCGAGGCTCCGACTATGTTCTTATGATGTTTTAGGACTTGTTGATATATTTGGTTGAGGTCCCGATGGGCTCGGGTGAGTTTCACGGTGATTTCAGACCATTTCTAGAACATTTTTAATTGCTAGTTTTTGTCTATAGTGGTGTGCATCGCGATCGTGAATATTTGGTCGCATTCGCGAAGAGCAAACAACAGTTTGGGGACTTGTAAATCGCGATCGCGTAGAACAAAATCTCTGCTGCATTGACCCGACTTTGGAAGCTTATGTCTCGCAATCTATAAGGAATTTGGAGATGATCCAAAAATAAAAGTTGTAGACCTTGATATCTAGTTTTCAGAAAGTTGAGCTATTTGTCATTTGGAGTTTTGTACAAAAAGTTATGACCATTACACTAGAGTTTGTCTGGAAAATTTTGTGCTTCGCGATCGCGAAGAGTAAATGTCTGGGCAGGAGCTATATTTCAAGGTTTCGGCCATTTTAACACATTTGGAGCTATGGAGCTCAGATTGAAGCGATATTTGAGGCAATTTTCACCATATGGATTGGGTAAGTGATTCTAACTCGGTTTTGGTTAAATTACACGAATCTATTTTTGTTTTTATCAACAAATTAGTGTTTTAAGTTGAAAAAATTAGAAAACCCTCTTGGTTTAATTTGAAGATTTGAGAGTCGAGTTGAGGTCGGATTTTGGTAAAATTAGTATGGTTAGACTCATGGTTGAATGGGCTTTCGGATTTTGTAACTTTTGTCGGGTTCCGAGATATGGGTCCCACGGGTGTTTTTTGAGTCAAATTTCAGATTTTGTGGGAAAATATTAGTATTTTGATATAGAATTAATTCCTATAATTGTGTGGATTGAATCAAATTAATTGTGACTAGATTCGAGTTGTTCAGAAGTTGATACGCGCATAATGGAATTTTTGGAGCATTGTTTAGCTTGCCCGATATTGGATTCGTCTTGTTCGAGGTAAGTAACTCTTCTATTCTTGGAGCTAAGGGTATAAACCCTGATTATACGTATTATTTGTTTGGTGTTGAGGTGACGCACATGCTAGGTGACAGGCGTGTGTGTGTGCACCGTGTGAGCTGTGACTCCGATCATTTCTGTGGTACTGTGTAGTTACCTAAACTTGTCTGAAATCATGAAATCTCTGCGTACTAGAGTTATCAAAATATGATTCATGCTATAAACTATGTTTAGGCTACATGCTTATCCTGTTGGGACCCACCGAGGTCATTTCTATTGTTGAGTTATCTGCTTTCATTGCATTACACACTCAGTCATACGCATTCATATGCATATCATATCTCAGTCTCTGTTGTTATTTATCGATACATCATATCATCATTTTCGGGCTAGTTTCATGACATTGTGAGCCCGTGAGATAGAGACTGGAGAGATTGATGACTGAGTGAGGCCGAGGGCTTGATTGATTCTGATATTAATACTATGGCAAATGAGTTATCCGTGTGGATTATAGCGCTTAGGCTGAAGGAGCTATTTCGGAGTCTGCACACACCCCCAGTGAGCGCGGTTCATTTATATTAAGGGATGAATCTTCCCTGGACATGGATCTTGTTTGAAGCATTTATATTGAGGGATGGATCTTCCCTGTACATGGATCTTGTTCGAAGCATTTATATTGAGGGATGGATCTTCCCTGGACATGGATCTTGTCCGAATCATTGATATTTGGGGATGGATCTTCCCTTTGCTGGATTGGCCTTGTACATTACTGAGTGATTGAATACTCTGAGAGTGCAAGTACATGAGTTCATCTCAGAGATACATAGCATTGACATTCTCACATGACATACATGCATAGAGATGTATTTTCCTCACGTTATACGGTATCACATCATTCAAGACTTCTCACACATATTGACTTATGTGTATAGTGATGCATTTTACACTGGCTATCTGTAAAGAAAATGAAACATCTTATTTATTGTTAAAAGAAGTTTTGGGAGAATTACTGTTTTCAAACTCACTCATATTTTCGGCAACTTCTGTAAACGACTTGGGTTTTCACTGATACACTTGAAAGACAGAACTAATTTTAGAAATCATGATTAAGCTGAGCCTTTTATCTTTGGGTTACTTTTTTTATTACTTGCTTTATGTTGTTATGAATTGTTGTTGGTTATTGGAGTTAGACTCTGACCTTGGTACAAGCTCGTCACTACTTTGAACCTAAGGTTAGGTTTATTACTTATTGAGTATGTGGGGTCAGTTGTACTCATACTACACTTCTGCACCTTGCGTGTAGATTTTGGATGTCAATGATATTGTACATGACGGGAGCTGGATCTGAAGATGTACTTGTGTTCCAGTCATTGTTGCCTCATATTCATGGTAGCTTTAGAATTTTAATCTATTCATGTATATTTCAAACGGATGATGTATTCTTATTTCACACCAGCTTTATAAATTCTAATCTTAAAAGCTCATGATTTACACTACTAGTCCTTGGGGAGTGTAGAGTCAGTTAAATAATAATTGAATCAGATTATTGTTATTTGGCTTACCTAGCGGGTGAGGTTAGGTGCCATCATGGCTAGTTAGATTTTGGGTCGTGACAAGGTGGTATCAGAGATCTAGGTTTATAGTTTCTACAAGTCATAAGCAAGTGTCTAGTAGAGTCTTGCGGATCGGTATGATGACGTCCATACTTATCTTCGAGAGGCTACATGGCATTTAGGATAATTTCCCATCTCTCTTTCCTTATCGTGCGGAATTGATTCAGCTTGAAATATAACTCTTTGAATTCCTTCCACGTATTCGTGTGCACATGTGAGCGCTCGATATCAGTTGTGCATCGTCAACTTGTGACTTCAGGGATGACGTGCAAGATGTGTATTATGTGTTTTGGTTATAGGCCAGTCTGTAGGACTTGAGACCAGGTTTAGACCACAGCTTAGACTCGGTAGTTTCGGTTTTGAGAACTTGTACATTTGGACCCATATGTCCGGTAATGTCCCCACGAGTAGAATTTGTGGCTCGATGAGCGATTGAATGGCTATATGATAAGTATGATGTGACTGCGGGATATGTTCAGATGGGTTGAATATGACGAATAAAGTTTACTTGTGACTCAAGAGTTTCTTTTCTACCAGGGGGTGTGTATGTGTTGAGATTTGAATTTGAATCTGGGTGAGAAAGTTGACTTGAATGTTAAGAGAATAAATGCGATCTTAGCGGATGATTGTGGTATTTTATGGTTGGAGTTGCCTGAGTTTGAGAAGAATTTTCGTTGAATTAACTGCAGATTATGGCAGTAATAGAGTATGAGTATTGTGAGCTATCGAGTGTTTTAATTCATGACTTTGAGCCAAGTGGGGAAGCCTGCTATTGACAATTCAATTTCATAGTTATATGTAAAAGTTTAGTTTTGGTCCGAGGTATATTTGTGGGTTAATTTTGACTTGCAGAGGTTGAGATCGAGGAGGACTCGAGTAAGGAAATTCCTGGATACGGGTTATATTGCGCTTTATGAGTATATGAAAATCATGGGATGAGTGAGTTGTTATTCGTGAATAATGTAGTGCGCACGGAGTAAGAATTTTATCAGTGGTGTTAAGGCAGGATTACCTCTTTGAGTGGTGTTGTGCTGATGGGGCACGTGTCTTTCAGCCCATTTGGGCGGTGCAATTTTGATTTGAGCAAAGTGAGTGACTCTCGAGAAGGTGATAGCGGATTCACAAATGTATAAGTGGCAATTGAAAATTTTTCGGATTCGTATATCGCTAGAATCGATTATTTACATTGGATGGTGTCGAGACTTGCAGTAATTCTGTATAACTATGGATTCTACATTTTGAGTATAAGAAAGGGAAGAGGAACATTTTTAAATTTTACATAGGGTCTTTCAGAGTGGATGTGTCGGTTGTGGTATTTATTTTTTAGGGTGCTTAAGAAGAATATAGTAGCATATGGGCCTTAGGGCGGTGTAGTTTTATGTTAGGATGACTTGTAGTGAGCTTTGGGTAAGGATCGTGGAGTTCTGACAAGGAGAGATGTCACTTGAGGGTAATTCAGAAGAAACTCAGAGAAAATAGGACAACTGGGTAGTAGGCTGGACCAGTACGGTAATGATATGATCGGTTCTTTGGGTAATTACGATGTGGTAAGACTTTACAGATGTTTTGGTGGAAATATTCTTGGGTTTGGTGACCTGTGTGGCTAGGTCGAGTTAGAGGAATTCAGTTCTAATAGATTGGTTATGTGCAAATGGATTTCAAAGTGTTCTTGATGGTTTTCACCATGGTTTGAGATGGATATTTTCTACCGGTGTAGGAAACATGTTGTGTACTATGATTTCCTCCTTGAAGTTAACAAGGGAAAGGTCCCTAACTGACCTGGTATGTAATTTGCTAGATTCTCAGAGTTGATAATGGGATTCTTATTCTTGTTACATGATGGCATGATAGAGGTGGTGTATTGTGCAGGATTAAGATTTACATGTACAAGGTGGGAGTTTCGTCTTGAAGGGAAGGTCGTGAAGTTTGGGTAACATGGTCAATTTCAGGTATTTAGATGAATGTTATAACTGCTCGATAAACCCTCGAAAACAAAGGTGCGCATTTAAAAAGGCGTATTGTGTTTTGACTTACGGATGTTCATTGGTATTGCAGTACTCACATGGTTGATAGATTGCTGATATTCAAATTATTGCTATGTGGCACGAAAAAAAATATGAAAGTATTCCTCATGGGATGATCATGAATGGAAGATGTGTTAGTCATTCTAGTGCTGGAGTTGGGATGAGTTACGGTGATTCATGTGTTCGATGAATTTGGAGACCGAGAGTTCTCAGAAGTATATTGTTTTGTGTTGTGGCCTGTTTGAGGTGAGTGTTTTATTTAAACTCAGTGGAGGCACTTGTTGCATTAATTCTTTGTGAGTGTTACACATTATGAGTGCGCACATATGTGAGGTTTGAGCCCATGTACGGGCATCGGGGCAAGTATTCATACTCAGAAGAATTCTTAGGCTATAATATGCCTAGAGTTGACCGTTAAGCATAAACTCATAACGTTTCTTGTATTCGTACCTTTGTTGAGAACTATATGGGCTACACTTGAGGTTACAAAGAGGTCAATTTCCTAAATAAACGGGGTAGTTACTATTTCTGCGTTAACTTGCCGATTTGAAGCGTGATAACAAACTTTGCACATGCTTACACTATGGCATATCTCTAAGGTTTATGGGCTAAGGTTAAATTAGTGACTTTCAATTATGTTGTATTTTCAGGCCTATATGGAATAGGGTGGGGTGGGATCACCCCCGGGTACATGCGTGGTAAGATAGAATAGTGATTTGATGGTTTGGAAACAACTTTTGGCACGTTCGAGGATGAACGTATGTTTAAGTGGGGGAGAATGTAATGACCCGGCCGGTCATTTTGAATATTACAGGCCCGTTTCTCCATTTACTGCTCAATTTATGCTTTACAGTTATTTTATGACTTACCGGGTGAGTTGGTTCGGGTCCGGAAGGAATTCGGAGTGAAATGAGATACTTAGTCTCATAATTGAAAACTTAAGTTAGAAAAGTTGATCGGATGTGACTTATATGTAAACGACTTTGGATTTCAATTTTGATGATTCCAATAGCTCCGTATGGTGATTTTGGACTTAGGAGCGTCTCCGGAAAATTATTTGGAGGTTCGTAGTGGAATTAGGCTTGAAATGGCGAAAGTTGAATTTTTGAGAAGTTTGACTGGGGGGTTGACATTTTGATATCGGTGTCGGAATCTGATTCTGGAATTTTGGATAGGTCCGTTATGTCATTTATGACTTGTGTGCAAAATTTAAGGAAAATCGGACGTGATTTGATAGGTTCCGGCTTCGTTTGTAAGAATTGAAAGTTTCAAAGTTCATTAGGCTTGAATTTATGTTTGAATCGTGGTTTTAGCGTTGTTTGATGTGATTCGAGGCTTCGACTATGTTTGTATGATATTTTAGGACTTGTTGGCATATTTGGTTGAGGTCCTGATGGGCTAGGGTGAGTTTCAGGGTAGTTTCAGACCATTTCTAGGCCATTTTTAATTGCTTGTTTTTGTCTACAGAGGTGTGCATCGCGATCGCAAATATTTGGTCGCATTCGCGAAGAGCAAACAACAATTTGGGGACATGTAAATCGCGATCGCGGAAAATTTTTCGCGATCGCGTAGAACAAAATATATGCTGCATTGACCCGACTTTGGAAGCTTATATCTCGTAATCTATAAGGAATTTGGAAATGATCCAAAAATGAAAGTTGTAGACCTTGATGTTGGAAGCTTATATCTCGCAAAATGGAATTTTGGAGTTTTGTACAAAATATTATGACCACTATACTAGAGGTTGTCTGGAAAATTTTGTGCTTCACGATCGCGAAGAGTAAATGTCTCGGCAGAAGCTATATTTCAAGGTTTCGGCCATTTTAACACATTTGGAGCTATGGAGCTCGGATTGAAGCGAGTGTTGAGGCAATTTTCACCATATGGATTGGGCTAAGTGATTCTAACTCGGTTTTGGTTAAATTATACGAATCTATTGTTGTTTTTATCAACAAATTAGTGTTTTAAGTTGAAAAATTTAGAAAACCCTCTTGATTTAATTTGAAGATTTGAGGGTCGAGTTGAGGTCGAATTTTGGTAAAATTGGTATGGTTAGACTCGTGGTCCCACGGGCGATTTTTGAGTCAAATTTCGGATTTTGTGGGAAAATATTAGTATTTTGATATGGAATTAATTCCTATATTTGTATGGACTGAATCAAATTAATTGTGACTAGATTTGAGCTGATCAGAAGTTGATACGCGCATAATGGAATTTCTGGAGCATTGTTTAGCTTGCCCGATATTGGATTCGTCTTGTTCGAGGTAAGTAACTCTTCTATTCTTGGAGCTAAGGGTATGAACCTTAATTATACGTATTATTTGTTTGGTGTTGAGGTGACGCACATGCTAGGTGACGGACGTGTGTGCGTGCACCGTGTGAGCTGTGACTCCGATATTTCTGTGGTACTGTGTAGTTACCTAAACTTGTCTGAAATCATGAAATCTCTACGTACTAGAGTTATCAAAATGTGATTCATGCTATAAACGATGTTTAGGCTACATGCTTATCCTGTTGGGACCCACCGAGGTTATTTATGTTGTTGAGTTATCTTTTTTCATTGCATTACACACTCAGTCATACGCATTCATATGCATATCATATCTCAGTCTCTGTTGTTATTTATTGATACATCATATCATCATTTTCGGGCTAGTTTTATGACATTGTGAGCCCGTGAGATAGAGACTGGAGAGATTGATGACTGAGTGAGGCCGAGGGCTTGATTGATTCTGATATTAATACTATGGAAAATGAGTTGTCCGTGCGGATTATAGCGCTTGGACTGAAGGAGCTCCTCCGGAGTCTGCACACACCCCCAGTGAGCGCGGTTCATTTATATTGAGGGATGGATCTTCCCTGGACATGGATCTTGTCCGAAGCATTTATATTGAGGGATGGATCTTCCCTGGACATGGATCTTGTTCGAAGCATTTATATTAAGGGATGGATCTTTCCTGGACATGGATCTTGTCCGAATCATTGATATTTGGGGATGGATCTTCCCCTGGACTGGATTGGCCTTGTACAGTACTAAGTGACTGGATGTCAATTATTATGTATATATATTGGGATGGATCCTCCCTTTGCTGGATTGGCCATATACATTACTGAATGATTGAATACTCTGAGAGTGCGAGTACATGAGTTCATCTCAGAGATACATAGCATTGACATTCTCACATGACATACATGCATAGAGATGTATTTTTCTCACGTTATACGGTATCACGTCATTCATGACTTCTCACACATATTGACATATGGGTATAGTGATGCATTTTACACTGGCTATCTTGAAAGAAAATGAAATATCTTATTTATTGTTGAAAGGAGTTTTGGGAAAATTACTGTTTCCAAACTCACTCATATTTTCGGCAACTTCGGTAAACGACTTGAGTTTTCACTGATTCACTTGAAAGACAGAACTAATTTTAGAAATCGTGATTAAGCTGAGCCTTTTATCTTTGAGTTACTACTTTTATTACTTGCTTTATGTTGTTATGAAATGTTGTTGGTTGTTGGAGTTAGACTCTGATCTTGGTACAAGCTCGCCACCACTTTAAACCTAAGGTTAGGTTTGTTACTTATTGAGTACGTGGGGTCGGTTGTACTCATACTACACTTCTGCACCTTGCGTATAGATTTTGGATGTCAATGATATTGTACATGACGGGAGCTGGATCTGAAGATGTACCTGTGTTCTAGTCATTGCTACCTCCTATTCATGGTAGCTTTAGAATTTTAATCTGTTCATGTATATTTCAAACAAATGATGTAATCTTATTTCACACCAGCTTTGTAAATTCTAATCTTACAAGCTCATGATTTGTACTACCAGTCATTGGGAAGTGTATTAGAGTCAGTTAAATATTAATTAAATCGGATTGTTGTTATTTAGCTTACCTAGCGGGTGAGGTTAGGTCCCATCACGGCTAGTTGAATTTTGGGTCGTAACACGTTACTTAAGGTTTCTCAGTACGTTGCAAAATTTTTACTCATCCTCTACTCAAGCCAACACATCTAAGCTTTTAACTTTCTGCCTTTCTCTATCTTTTTAAAGTTTTTGCAGATAACAACGGCCAAAACCTCCAAATATGTTCCCCAAATGGTCGCCTCTATCTCCCAACCGACTATTAGAATTAACGAAACCGCTCCCGATGTGGTCGACCTCGGGAGGTCCGCCGCTAACGTTGCTACTGATGAACCGGCTCCTGAACCTCCCATAAAGATGTTCTTTCCCGAGGGTTGTTCGGTCGTTGACGACTTCAAGGTTGAGAAGCCTTCTTCGGTGCAGGGTCGGCATGAGGAGGCATCGAGATACATTTGCTCAATCACCGACGATGACCTCCCCACGGTCCGAAAGTACTGGAACTAGGATAACAAGGACATAGGGGTCCTCGACTCCAATGAGGCCATTACTACCTATGTTGATGGGTACCTAAGTATTTATACTTATCCCTTTATACTGGGGCTGATGGACCCGGTCATTATAGACTTCTGTAAGAGGTACGAGGTATGCCTCAATCAGATTCACCCATCGCTGTGGAGGATTGTAATCCTCTTTTAATTTTTTGTGAACTAGATCGACTCTTGTCGGCTCACCTTGGATCATCTAATCCGCCTGTATAGTTCCCGAATCTTCTAAAGGGGACTGATAAAGCTCGTGCGTCGGGCTAGTAAAGCCCCATTCTCAAGCATCGATGAAGATCGGGATCGAGGCTGGCAGGGACACTTTGTCCGGGTGAGGACCTTGGACTTGATTCCGGCCAAATTTAGGTCATTCCCCGAGAAGTGGAATGCATCGCGTAAGTAAAACTTTCCTTTGAATATTGATTTCATGTTCATCTCCCTTTTCCTCATTGGTATTCATGGCGGTACAGTTGTTGCTCGAGTCACAAATGCTATCCCTTGATTAAAGGAGTGGATAGATGGCAGTGTTTCATAGATGCCCTACTTTGAGAACTCGTGGCGCAAACTCTCGAAGGGTCTTTTATTTCCTTTTTGCAGGTTTGCCTAAGACAGTCGAGATTATACCTCTGGTCAGGGACGAGGACTTGCTCGCTGATTCTTCTACTTTAGGGCAGCCTGGAGCCACAGCAGAAGAGAAGAAAAGGAAGAGGGCCCCGAGTTCCCCGAGCTCGAAGAAAAAGAAACCAAGGAGAAGGTTGGTTCGTAAGTCAAAGCAAAGCTCTAGCTCCCGAGTTCGTGACTCGGACTCACTTTACCGGCTCATGGATGAGCCCAATGAGGACAAAATTTTTATGGCCCACAAGCCGTTTATCCCTGAGGAGCAGTTGGCAGCCGAGGGGGAAATGACGGAGGCAAATCCCCCTCAAGTATACAAGGCTGGCACAGGGGTGAGGGTCGAAACTCCTCGAGACGCCGGCTCCGCCCCACCCGATATCATTGAAATTTCAGGATCGCCCTCGTTCACGAAGTCTATGTTTGACAAATCCCGAGCGACGAAGGAGCGATCCAACGAAAGTGTCCACGAAACGTACGATCCCCTTCGATGCTTCTTTGATGGTGTGGACTCAACTGCCCTGGAAGACTTCACCGGGTTGGGTATTTTAGAGGTACCGAGGAAACATTCATCCTTAGAGGTCAGTAGGTCAAACTTGAGCCCGAGGTTGGTCAATCGGTTCCCCGCTCCGAGAACAGATCATGGTCGTAAGAGATCATTTATTATCACCATCCCTGAGGATGCCCAAGTTCTTTATGCCCCTGTCGGGGTGGCTAGCTACCTCCAGTGCCTGGTAATAAAAGAAGACCGGGCAAAAATGAACGAGGTGGATACGCCATGCTTGTTCAACAAAGCACAACAGGCGCTAAACCGGGTGAGGTGTTATCACATTCTTATCTTCGAATTCGGGGTTTTAATGATTCTAATGCTTTCTCTTTTTCAAATTTTGCTGGCCTCGATGCTTCATCATGAATCCTTTCTCCGGTACCGGGATGAGCTTAGCTAACTCGAGGCTGAGGTTAAAGAGCTTGCTGAGAAGAGAGATATGTATAAGCTTCTCAGCGAGCAACGCAAAGGAGAAATTAGGAACCTTCGAGCCGAGTTGGACGCGACTTAGAAAGAATGTGCCAACCTGGTGGAACAGGTAAAGATCTTTGAAGTTAGTGATGACGAGTTAGACATAGTGACTAACAGTCAGAACCCACAGGTCCAGCAGAAGTTTGATCTGGTCGACCAGCTTCGAGCCGAGATGGACGAGGTCAAGGCCATGGAAAAAGAATGGAAGGGCAAAATGGACTGATTGGCTTCAGAAAAGGAGACTCCTCGAGAGCATCTGACCTCGGCGGAGGCCCAAATTCGATCAACGAGGGAGAAAGCTAAGGCCCGGTCCCAAATAATTGAAGACCTCCAGTCTCAATTGGGCTCGGTCGTTGCCGAACGGGATACCCTTACCAAGGATCTTAAAGCGGCCAATTCAGTGGCAGAAATAACAAGGGCCGATGTTGAAGAGATGGTGGCCCAGTACAAAGCTGACGCTGAGGTTTCTCCGGACCTCCTAAAAGTTATTGCCGTTTATGAGAAGTGGCAGTCCTGAAAGGAGGCTCTCGAAGAAGTTCATACTCGGGGTTTCGACTTAATGGTCGAGATCAAAAATGTTAAGAGGCTCGAGGCCGAGGCCAAAAATTTGGCATATCCGAGGACGAGGAAAGATCTGAGGGCTCCGACGGATCCGAGGGCAGAGAAGACCTGGACAGTCCCGGTGATGAGGCGGGCTCCGGCGAAGATTAGGCTTAGGTTCCATGTAGATTTTTCTTTGCTTTTGTATGTTTTGTTGAGTCTGTTTGGCCTTTGTAAAGATATATATATATATATATATATATATATATATATATATATATAGGCTCTTCTTTTTTCCCTTTGGCAATTTTCAAGTTTTGTTTCTTTCGGCTTTTGCTTTATGATTGCAAAGATTTCAAATGACTTAGCACATAGTAATAAGCTCTTGTTCAGAGGTTCGAACAAGGATCATTCTTGATGTGACTTTTGTTACTCGTGGGGGCTTGGTATGACCGGAAGCTTTTCCAAAAGTTCTTATTTAGAAGTTTTTAGATTATAGTTTTGTCGAGGGTAGCCTTTGGACCGGTTTGGTAATTTTGAAGGCCTTATGTTTTGGTTACGGGTTTCGGACGTCTCCGAGCCGTATCTAGGATGGCCGTAGCCTTTTAAGTTTGGGTATTGCCCAATAGGTTTATTACCCCGGGCTTCGATGCTCGAGCCATCCGGGCTTGCCCAGGATAACAGTCCCCGAATAGGGGTGGCCATAGCCTTTAAAGGTCGGGCACTGCCTAATAGGCTTTTGTACCGTGGGCTTCGATAGCCCAAGCCATCCGAGTTTATCTTGGACGACAGTCCCCGAGTGGGGTGATACCTTGGATCCGGATAGAGGTGGCCCTTGGGCCCGATGTCCTTAAGGAGAAAAATGTGATAGCTTTTAAGAGACAAATTATGTATCTGCAAGATAGAAACTTTCTTTCATTTTTGTGCGCAACATACAAGATGGAAAATGTGTACAAGCTTCGTGTTATGCCTTAATTAGTCTACGTGGGCACGGTTCATTTGGCCGTTTGGACCTTACAATAAATCCTATCCACTAAGCTCAGGTTGTTCGAGCACAAAGTTTCCTTCCTTGCTAAAATCATTATCAAGTGTGATGGCCCTCATTATTCGAGGCCGATCGTAAAGAGGACTAGGATACTATTGATGTGACCCTCGACTCTGGTTCATAGCCGGTCTTCAATTCTAAGTTAGCATGATCTATTATTATCTCATTAAAAACCTTGCCAGAAAACCTATTTGGGACAATACCGGTACAAGGGAAAAAGAGCGCAACGCGTGCTTTCAGGCCTAATAACTGCATCATTCTTTGGCCGTTGCCCGCAAGTGTTAGTTCAATTCGTAATATTAGATAAAGAAAAGAACGGATGGGGTCGTACCTTAGCAGTAGTACCATTTTAAGTGGGTCTTTGGTAGTCGCACATCGTTCCTTGCTTCAAGTTTGTATGATCCTTTACTGGTGATCTCGATAATTCGATATGGACCTTCCCAATTTGGTCCTAGTTTGCCTTCATTCGGGTTTTAGGTATTTAGTGTCACCTTTCTTAACACCAAGTCCCTGATATTGAAGTGACAGAGGTTGGCTCTCCGGTTGTAATACCTTTCGATCCATTGTGTTTGGGAGGCCAATAGGTCGAGGGCGGCCTCGCGCCTCTCGTCCAATAATTCCAATCTCGTGCTCATGGCCTCATCGTTTGACTCTTCGATCGTGTATCGGAACCTGAGACTCAGTTTCCCTACTTCGACAGGTATTAGCACTTTGGCATCGAAGACAAATGAGAACATGTTAGCACCGGTACTAGATTTTGAGGTTGTTCGATACGTCCACAGGACTTCAGGCAAAAGTTCTTTCCATTTCCTTTTGGCGTCGGCCTACCTCTTCTTAAGATTTTGGAGTATGGTTTTGTTCATAGACTCTGCTTTCCCGTTCCCACTAGGGTGGGAGGGTGCCGATAGGATCCTTTTGATCTTATGGTCCTCGAAAAATTTACTCACTTTACTACCGATAAACTGCTTCCCATTGTCGCACACGATCTCGGCCGGCATTTCGAACTGGCATATTATGTGGTCCCAAATGAAGTCAACAACTTCTTTCTCCCTAACTGTCTCAAAAGCCTGGGCTTCCACCCATTTAGAAACATAGTCAGTCATAAATAATATAAATTGAGCCTTACCGGGTGCCCATGGCAGAGGGCCAACGATGCCCATTCCCCATTTCACGAATGGCCAGGGTGACAAGATTGAATGCAGCAGATCCTCGGGCTGATGAATCATCGGTGTATGTCTCTGAAATCCGTCGCATCTTTGTACGAATGTATTTGCTTCTTTTTCTATGTCAATCCAGAAGTATCCGGCTCTGATTATCTTACGAACCAATGATTCGGCACCCGAATGATTCCCGCAGGTGCCTTCGTGAACTTCCCTCAAAACGTACACGGTATCTCCCGGTCCCATACATTTGGCGGGTGGGCCATCGAACGTTCTCCTGAATAGGGTGTTGTCTTCGGACAAGTTGAACCTAGCCTCCTTCTACGTAGAGTTCTCGATTCTTTAGGGTCCGATGACAGTTTTTTGATCTTCAGGTAATCTATATACTTGTTTCTCCAGTCCCAGGTTAAGCTTGTCGAGTTTATCTTGGTGTGGCCTTCTTCCACTACCAATTTCATAAGTTGTACGACCATTCCCGCATTGAATTCATCATCATCAACAGACGATCCTAAATTGGCAAGAGCAGCGGCTTCGTTATTTTGATCTCGAGGTAAATGTTGCAAAGTCCATTCCTTGAACTGATGTAACGTCACCTGTAGTTTATCCAGGTACCTTCGCATTCTTTCCTCTTTGACTTCAAACATTCCATTGACTTGGTTCACCACAAGGAGGGAATCGTACTTAGCTGCAATCACCTCGGCCCCTAATCGTTTAGCCAGTTCGAGACCTGCAATCATGGCCTCATATTCGGCCTCGTTGTTAGTCAATTTTATAATTCTAATAGATTGCCTAACTACATTACCCGTTGATGGCTTCAACATGATGCTAAGTGTGGGCCTCTTTGCGTTCAAGGCACCGCCCGTAAAGAAGGTCAAAATTCCAGAGGAGGTCCCCGAGTTCACCAACAACGCCTTCTCGACCTATCTTGGATACCGCTAAGTACAGGTACAACAGTTCATTTGCCTTTGGAGTATGAAGCAAAGGCAGGCTTGAAAGGTACCGCTTGAGTTCTTCCAAGGCTTTTTGACACTCCGGGGTCCATGGGAAATTATTATTCTTCTTCAATAACGAGAAGAACAGATGGCTCTTGTCGGAGGACCTTAAAATGAATCGGCCCAAAGCGGTTATGCGCCCGGTTAACCTTTGAACGACCTTGACATTGTCCACCATTGTAATGTCCTCTACGGACTTAATTTTATCGGGGTTTATCTCGATTCCCCAGCTAGACACTATAAATCGAAGAAATCTCCCGTATCCGACTCCAAACGCGCATTTCTCCGAGTTCAGCTTCATATTGTATTTTTTCAATATGTTGAAGGTTTCCTGCAAATGTTTCAAATGGTCCTATGCTCGTAGGGATGTAAACCTCCATCGATTTTCCTATTTGTTCTTCGAATATCCGATTTACTAGACGTTGGTAAGTGGCACAAGCATTTTTTAGTCCAAATGGCATCACGTTATAGCAGTAGGTGTCGTACTTAGTGATGAATGACGTCTTTTCCTGGTCACCCGGGTCCATCATAATTTGGTTGTACTCGGAATAGACATCAATAAAACTGAGGATCTCGTGGCCGGCCTTCGCATCAATCATGCGATCGATGTTGGGCAGAGCGAAAGAGTCTTTGGGGCATGCCTTATTCAAGCCTTTGTAATCTACCCACATTTTTAATTTATTTCCCTTTTTAGGGATTACCACTACGTTTGCTAAACAATCCGGGTACTTCGAATGGACCCTATTTAAAGGAGTTTAGATACCTCATCTTTGATGAATGCATGCTTGACTTCGGACTGAGGCCTCCTTTTCTGTTTGACCGGGTGGAACTTCGAATCCAGGCTCAGCTTATGAGTAATTATTTCCAACGAGATCCCTGTCATGTCGAGGTGGGACCAAGAGAAACAATATATGTTAGCCATAAGGAATTTAATGAGTTTCTTCATAAGCTGGGGATTTAACCTCGTGCCCAGGTATACCTAACGATCGGGCAGGTGCTCGATCAATATGACTTGCTCCATTTCTTCGACCGTTGATTTAGTGGCGTCAGAATCATCAAGGACTATAAAAGATTTAGGAACTCTGTAGTCGTCATCCTCATCCATCCCATGCTTCCCCGATTTGGTCGGTGTCGGTAATTGCTATTTGGTTCCTTCCTTGGTGACCGAACTCGGATCCTTTGGTGTAGAAAGTGCGGATATCGTAACCACTTCGTCGACCGTGAACATCTCCTTTATGGCCGGTTATTCTCTGTCAATTATTTTAATCCCTCCTGGCATTGGGAATTTCAACACCAAGTGCAGTGTCGAGGGCCCTTCCCTCATGTTGTGAATCCACGACCTACCGAACAGAGCGTTGTATCTCATATCTCCTTCGATCACGTAGAACATTGCTTCCTGAATGGTTCCGGTGGTGTTCTCCGGTAGTATTATCTCTCCTTTAGTGGTCTCAGATGCCATACGTTTAGAACTCGTACTGCATGCACAATTTGGTCTTGCAAACCCAGCTGCTCTACGACTCTCGATCTGATGATATTGGTCGAGCTACCTGGATAAATTAACACACGCTTAACTTAAGATTTATTTATGAGTAGAGATATTACCAATCCATCATTGTGTGGCTGCACGATGCCTTCAGCGTCCTCGTCATTGAAAGATAAGGTTCCTTCTGGCACGTAATCTCGAGTCCGTTTTTCTCTAGTAGTGGACACTTTGGTGCGCTTTAACATCGGCCCCTGGGGACGTCGACCCCACCGATGATCATGTTAATGACGTGATGAGGTTCCTCCTGCTCGATCTGCTTATTAGAGTCCCTATTGCTGAAGTTATTTTTGGCTCGATCGCTCAGGAACTCTCGGAGATGTCCGTTGTTGAATAATCGAGCTACTTTCTCTCTTAATTATCGGTAATCTTCCATTTTCTGGTCGTGAGTGCCATGATATTTACACATTCAGCTGGGGTACCTTTGATGCATTCGATTACAGATATGATGGCCTCAGCATCGATGTTGAAGTTGTACTATGATAACTTTGGCGCTTCCTTAGGCTCGATGGGCCTATCGAAATCGCTTTTGCTCATGAGTCCCCGATTATTTTGACCTCGATCGTTTCTCCTTTCGCTTCTCATAGGGTTTCGTCCAAACCTATTACCTCTTTGATCTCCGTTGTATGGTTGATATCGGTCCCTATTTGATCGTGGTTCCCGATCGATGTCTCTTTTAGATATGTCAATAGATCTGACAGGATAAACGGACCCGGAAAGGGCCCCAAGCAGATCATATTCGACCCTAGTTTTTGATTGATACTGATTATGTACGTCGGCCTAAGTTACAGCTAGATATTCTATCAGATTTTACTTCCACTACTGTGAAGCCAACGAGCTTCGAGTATTGAGTCTGTGGGTGAAGGCCTGAACGGCCCAATCGTCCGCGACCGGAGGCAAGTCCATTCATTCCATTTGAAACCAGGACACGAATTTCCTGAGCATCTCATTATCTCTCTGTTTCACTTTGAAAAGGTCTGACTTCCTGGTCTCGACCTTGATGGCCACGGTGTGTGCTTTCATGAAGGAGTCTACAAGCATAACAAACGAGTCAATAAAATTAGGGGGTAAGTTGTGATACCATATCATAGCTCCCTTTGACAAAGTTTCCCCAAACTTCTTCAGTAGGACAGACTTGATCTCATCATCTTCCAAGTCGTTGGCACACGTAGGAGCTCACATGCTCATTTGTGTCGGTTATTCCGTTGTACTTAGGAATTTAGGGCATGCTGAACTTCTTTGGGATTGGCTTTGGAGTTGCACTATGAGGAAAAGGTTTCTGAACAAACTTCTTGGAATCCAGGCCCTTCAATATCAGTGGCTTCAATTTTCTTTTCTCCCGATTCTACCCGTTTTGTCAGTTCCTCGAGCATTTTTATGATTTCAGGGTTAGTCTTGGTTCGGCTTCACTCGGCCTCTTTGTGATTGGTTCGTTTCTATGAGTGATTTCCGATATGGCTCGGGCTCAACTCTGCTGGGGGTGCAGCTTTGGTTCTGCAACTAGGTTATTGCTGCCTATTGGGCCTGTAGCATTTCGAAGATCACTCGCAAGTTGATCCCATCTCCTTCACCGTCGTGTATATTTTGGGTTGCCGATCGGACTTCCCCGCGGACGATGTTCTCGGGATCGAGAGGCAAATTCGCATTGATGGCGACATGTGAGTTAGCGTCGATCGGGTCCGCAGTCGAAACTCCAATGGAATCGATAGGTGGCACCTTGGTACTGGGTACCATACTGTTGTTCTCGCCGTGCTAACCGGACTCAGCATCCACGTTTAGAGGTGCATATTGGAAATTCGACATTGTGAACTTTGACCTGAAATTGAAGACACTTCAAAGAACAAGTGTAAAATAAGGTGAGTTATGGAATTTCATATCAAATTGCCACTATTATCCTTAGCCCCACGGTGGGCGCCAAACGGTTTACACTAAAAAATGGATAACAATTAAATTTGTATGTATTTTTCAGGATACGTGAATTAATTCGAAACGAACGATAAATTATGTTAGATTAAACAAATAAAGGTACAGTGAATTCTAACCACGAGAGGAGGATAATTCCAGCCTTGATGAAATATCCACCCTCGATTCGGACTCAAAATGGCCAGCACTGATGAACGAGAATAAGAACTATGGTTATTGTGAAAAAATAATAGTATATTACTTTAGGATGCGTGTTACAATGTCCCCCATGAATAATGAGACTCCTTTTATATAGTAGGGGAGTTTTACCCTAAGTACAATTCTATAAAAGTTAAAAAGCTCTCCTTTTAACTGATTACTGGATTCCCGTCGGTACGTGCCAAGCTTTTCCCCGTGATACCCGGTTGATCGCGGATATCACGGCCTTCCGTTAATCGTGTTCGATCGCCCAATAATGCTCTCTGAAGTCTCTTGAGTTTTGGACTGATCTTAGGTCATGGCCTAGATATACTCGAGAGTTGGCGTCGTGCTCCCGATGCCTGACTCGGTGAGTCCCTTACCTCGATTCCGGTTCCTTGTCATCGCGTTCTTTACTCTATTTGTTTTATCGGGAACCGGGCCGGCTTATGGGTCCGGTTTCACCCGTATACAAAATTAAAATTTAAATCTAATTTATAATAAGTAGCAGAAAATTCCATTGTGAAAATGAAACTACAATCATATAATCAATATGTAAACTTGTAAGCAATGGAAATTTAATGCATAATACAATTTTTTTTTCAATCCTCTTAATTGACTACCAAAAACAGTCCAAGAACAATATGTAGAGAGAAAAAAAGCTTGAAAAGAAAGAAAGAAAATTATCATTAAAAAAACTTTTGTCCTTACCAACTTTACATTTCATTTTGTTCCACAAAGAAGGATCACAAGAGCCTTGTATGTTCTTTGATAGGAAGGAGAGACGGAACCGGTATTTAAATTTTATGGGTTCGGAATTATAGTATTTTAAAGTTACTGGATTCTAAATTAATAATTTGTACATAGTAAATAAATTTCATAAGACAAATATAAGGTTTGGACCAAAGTGACTACGTTCAGCTGAACCCGTACCATCAATGCTACCTCCGGCCCTGATAAGAAGGAGTAAAATTTCTATCATAAAGTGTTTAAGAACTTACTAAAGAAGGTAAAGAAATTCAATTAATGTGGGTGTGTCCCAAAAAGAAGTCAATCCCAAAAAGGTTTTAAGTCTTACCCAAATAACGATTTATATCCCCAATAATATGGTAATTGTATAAGTAAATGTTCTTTTTCCTTTTCCATAAAAAAATGTATGTTTTTCACATTAAGTACTCAAATTTTCTAAATTAAAAATAGATATATAAACCTAAAATTACTTAAAAGCGGGGCCTTCAAATTTATGGGACTTAAAGCCCTTGCCTTACCTGCCTTGGGCCTCAGCTGGCTCTAGAGATAGTGGTAGTGGTTAGAAGGGTGAACACCAGGCTGATGGCTATTAAGTTAGTTGTTGGAGGGATCACTTTAAACGTCACTAGTGCATACGCACCTCAAGTGGGATTGGACGAGGAGGTCTCGGATTTGATTTTTATTCATGATTTTATCTTCGATTTTGGCAATTGACAGGTGAATCTAAGGAAGGAATTTGGGATTTTTGTATACACTTTAAGAGAGTATATTTTGTGAATTTGAGTACAGATTTGGACTCGGCAGATTATGGATCATTGGATTTTGGTGTTGGTTTTGGATTTCGAGCACATGGGCCCGGATTGACTTTAGTTGACTTTTAAAAACTGTTTAGTCATGAAATTATATCCTCGAGTTAAATCTCTATCTTACTGCACTTTTGATATGTTATTGGTGTCCTTGTACATGACACGAGTTTGAGATGAATTGTAGCATGTTGGCACATTCCGTATCGTGTATTGAATTATGTTTCTGTGAGTTGTTGGCATATGGAGACTTGAGCATATTAATGACCGATCTTAGGCCATAGAGCCGTGTTGGTACTGATATTAAGGTGATACGTATGCCAATCCCCGTGATTGGCTGAGTGGTATTGATATTGAAGCGACGCATGGGACAGGCCCCATATTGGGCTAGATGATATTGATCGTTGCTTTTGATCCGGAGTCAGGTATTAACTGTGAGAGCATGCACATGGTGTCACGACCCGAAGTTTCCCACCGACGGGACTGTGATGGCGCCTAACATTTCACTTGCCAGGCAAGCCAGCTCTAGTTCATGAACAGGGTAATTCTTCTCGTGAACCTTCAGCTACCGTGACGCATATGCAATAACCTTGCCACCCTGCATCAATACCTCACCCAGACCAATACGAAATGCGTCACAATATATCGTATACGATCCTGAACCTGTGGGTAACACCAATACCGGTGCCGTAGTCAAAGCTGTCTTGAGCTTCTGAAAGCTCGCTTCATACTCATTTGACCACCTGAACGGGGCACCCTTCTGGGTCAATCTGGTCAACGGGGCTGCTATAAATGAAAACTCCTCCACAAATCGACGGTAATAGCCTACCAAACCCAGGAAACTACGGATCTCTATAGCTGATGTGGGTCTAGGCCAGTTCTGGACTGCCTCATTCTTCTTAGGATCCACCCGAATACCCTCTCTGACACAACGTGACCCAAGAAAGCAACTGATCTCAACCAAAACTCGCATTTTGAGAACTTAGCATATAATTGGCTGTCTTTCAGAATCTGAAGAACGATCCGAAAATGCTGCTCATGCTCCTCTCGACTATGAGAGTAGATCAAGATATCATCAATAAACACAACCATAAAGGAATTCAAGTAGGGTTTGAACACCCGGTTCATCAAATCCATGAAGGTTGTTGGGGCATTTGTCAGCCCAAATGACATCACTAAAAACTCATAATGCCCATACCGAGTTCGAAAAGTTGTCTTAGGAACATCGGATGCCCTAATCCTCAACTGATGGTAGCCAGATCTCAAATCAATCTTTGAAAACACCTTGGCACCCTGAAGCTGATAAAATAAATCATCAATCCTCGGCAATGGATATTTATTCTTGATGGTGACTTTGTTCAACTGCCGATAATCTATACATATCCTCATCGATCCATCTTTCTTCTTCACAAACAACACAGGTGCACCCCCAGGGCGAGACACTAGGTCTAATGAAGCCCTTATCAAGCAAATCTTGCAACTGCTCCCTCAATTCTTTCAACTCTGGCGGGGCCATGCGATATGGCAGAATGGAAATAGGCTGAGTGCCCGGAGCCAAATCAATACAAAAATCAATATCCCTATCGGGTGGCATCCCTGGCAGGTCTGCAGGAAACACCTCTGGAAACTCACAAACAACCGAAACCGAATCTATGGAAGGCACCTCCACAGTAGAATCGCGGGCATAAGCCAAATAAGCTAGACACCCCTTCTCGACCATATGCCGAGCCTTTATGTAAGAGATAACCCTACTGGTAGAATGGCCGAGATTCCCTCTCCACTCTAATCGAGGCAACCCCTGCAAGGCTAACGTCACCGTCTTGGCGTGACAATCTAATATAGCATGATAAGGTGACAGCCAATCCATACCCAGTATGACATCAAAATCAACCATGTCGAGAAGTAGAAGATCTACATGAGTCTCAAGACTCCCAATGGTGACCACACACGAACGATAAACACGATCTACAACAATAGCATCCCCCATGGCGTGGACACATACACATGAGCAGTCAAAGAATCACGCGGCACAGCCAAATAGGAAGCAAAATAGGATGACACATAGGAATAAGTAGATCCTGGATCAAATAGAACTGAAGCATCTCTACTGTAAACTGAAACAGTACCTGTGATAACAGCATCATATGACTCAGCCTCAGGCCTGGCTGGGAAAGCATAACACCAGGGCCGGGCCCCACCACCCTGAACTACGTCTCTGGGACGACCTCTAGCTGGCTGATCTTCACCTCTAACGGCCTGGCCCCTACCTCTGGCTGTCTGACCCCTGCCTCTGGCTGGCTGAGCAGGTGGTGCAGCAATTGGTGCCGGAACCATGGAATGAGAACTCTGATGCTGTGAGCTTCCCGTTGCCCGAGGTCAAAATATGGAAATGTGCCTCGGATCACCACAAGTATAACATAACCTCGGTTGTTGTGACTGCTGACCCTGAAACTAACCCTGTCGACCTGAATAACCACCCTGATAACTCTGGAGTGGAGGTGCACAAAAAGGAGTTGGTGGTGCACTGTAGGCTAGCTGGTCGGAATAATGCATCTGAGGGCCACGACCACCCGAGGTACCGTGGGATGCCCAGAGCGCTAAATGAAATGGCCTGGGAGGATGGCCTCTACCAAAAGTACTCCTTCCTCTAGATGAGGCACCGCTGAACTCACCGGAATGACGAGGCCTCTTGTCAGACCCCTGACCTCCCTGAGTAAGAACCATCTCGACTCGTCTGGCAACATTAGCAGCCGCCTGAAAAGAAATCTCACTCCCAGTCTCCTTAGCCATCTGCAATCTGATAGGCTGAGCAAGTCCATCAATAAACCTCCTCACCCCCCCCCCCCTCTCTCTCTCTCTCTCTCTCTCTCGGTGGGAAGCAGAAGAATGGCATGACGGGCTAAATCCACAAAACAGGTCTCGTACTGAGTAACCGCCATACCGCCCTGCTGGAGACACTCAAACTGACGGCGATGCTCCTCCCTCAATGTGATAGGCAGAAACTTCTCTATGAAGAGTTGATAGAATTGGTCCCAAGTAAGAGAAGGCGATGCAGCTGGTCTGGTCAATAAGTAATCTCTCCACCATTTCTTGGCAGAACCAGTCATTTGAAATGCAGCAAAATTGACCCTATTGGTCTCCACTATACCCATGTTCCGTAGAACCTCGTGACAGCAGTCAAGATACTCCTGGGGGTCCTCTGAAAAGGGCACCACTGAAGTGAATAAGAAAGAGCTTGGTAAACCTGTCCAATCGCCATAAAGCCTCAGAAGACATAGCTGGCCCATCTCTGACCTGTGCCGCAATAACCGGCTGAACTAATCCGATTTCCTGAGTTGCTGGAGCCTGATACTGGGGAGCCATCTACTCCGGAACGGGAGTGGTAGGAGTCTGGGCTCCTCCTCCAGCCTGAGAGACTGTTGGTGCCATGGGAAATGCGCCAATCTGGGCCACACTCTCCATAAGGCCTACCAAACGGACCAAAGCGTCTTGAAGTACTGGGGTAGCAATGAACCCCTCCGGAACCTGAGCTGGTCCGACAGGAATAGTCTAGGCAGGAACCTCCTCACCAATCTCTATCTGAGGCTCCACTGCTTGGGCTGCTGCTCGGGCCCTAGGCTGAGCCCTGCCCCTGCCTCGGCCTCTGGCACGACCTCTGCCTCGACCTCTACCCCGCGTAAGAGCTATCAATGGAGGCTCTGGCTGCTGCTCAGCTGAGGAAGCAGTATGCGTTCTCGCCATCTATGAGAGAATAAGAGTAGAAGAGTTCAATCAGTATTGCGAAAGCAAAAATCGCACGACAAGGAAGAATAGAAGTGAAACTTGTTCCTAAGACTATAAATGTCACGACCCAATTTATCCTATAGGTCGTGATGGCACCTAACATCGCCGCTAGGAAAGCCTACGATGAATTTACTACGTGATTACTTCTTTTAACAGGCTTACAAGTAATTAAGTTCCATTTATTTTAGAAATTTGAGAAATAGAGAGCGATTTTAATAAAATGAAAGCATCCGAATGCAAGCATAAATATGTAAATACTCCAAAATCGTAAAGTCTACTAAAGTGTGTGCCAAGATCTGGTGTCACAAGTGTATGAGCACTAGTAGAATATACAAAACTCTAACTACTATCTGAAATAACATAGAAAAATAAATATGTACAAAAGAAAGGCTCTAGGTGCTGCAGAACGACTCAGGATGCAGCTCACCACTAGGACTCCGGGTAACGGGTGTGTGCGCCGGTATGTCCACCAGATGCACCTACCTCAGATCCTGCACGGTTAGTAAAAAAGTGTAGCGTGAGTACATAAACAACGTGTACCCAGTAAGTATCAAGTCTATCCTCGATGAAGTAATGATGAGGGGTCAACATCGACACTTACTATGGGCTACCAATAGAAGTACAGAAGTCCTAGATAAGCATGGGTTATGTAATCAAAATAATAACTAAATAACAAGCAGTAAGTAAAGAACTTTTTCACACATGGTAAGTCCCAAATTAATTCCATCATGTATATTTTTAACCTCTCAAGCCATGAAAAGATATCAAATATATAATTAAACTTTGAGTATTAACACGCACGATTATGCTGAGGTCGTACGTCACGATCCAGAATAATGTGTACACTACCGAGGGTCGAGCGGCATGAACCATAGATGTATCTATCTACTAAGCGTTTAGCCCGTTCCACAAAAAGAGAGGATACTCTATAAGCATTTGACTTAAACGTTATTAAAGGATAACACACAATGTAGTACAAATTCCATTAACGGTCTTTCACAATTCCTTTAACAAGTTCTAATATAATTTAGGCACTTTAATTAACAAATAGGGTGCGACATTTCAAATAATTCATGATTTGGATCCTAAACTACACGGACATAGCATAAATAGTAGCTACGCACGGACTCTCATCACCTCGTACATATATAGCCCCCCACAATTAGAGGCAAACATTAATCTAAATCACCTATGGGGTAAAATTCCCTCTTACAAGGTTAGACAAGAGACTTACATCGTCTCAAAGCTCACTTTCTGGCCTCAAATTCATTCCAAAGCCTCAATTCGATGCCTAACAATCTAAAACTAGTCAAATGTTGTATAAATGGATCAATATATGTTCAAAAGTTCATATTCTAACTATTAGAGTGATTACCCAACCCCAATTGAAGGATCCCTAAAATTCATTCCCGGGCCCACGTGCCCGGATTTCAGAAATATTTGAAGAAAGTTGTTACAAATAACCTCACAAACTCAAATATATAGTTTTTACTCAATTCCACAACCATTTTCGTGGTTAAATCACATTTTTATCAAAACCTAGGGTTATTCATCTAAACCCATAATTTTCACAAAGATTCATCTTAAAATCTACCCATGATCTATGTATTAAACTCACATTGCATAGAAATTACCTACCTCAATTAGCTAGGTGGAAATCCCCCTCTTTAAAACTCCAAAATGGCCCAAGTGTGTAATAAATGAACTCAAAATATCCTAAGACCCATTTTAAATGGACCACTCTACCTCCAGCAATTTCGCACATGTGGTCACTAGACCGCATTTGCGGCACCGCTTCTGCGGACTAAGCTCTGCTTCTACGGAAGTGCCTTAGGCTGGCTGGCTTCGCTTCTGCAGACAGGATCTGTCACGACCCAAAATCTCACATGTCGTGATGGCGCCTATATATATACTAGGCAAGCCGATAATCTAAACATGATTTGTGGTTCAATTTCTCTACTACATAGAGAATGTACAGATAACAACAAATTATTCAACTACACAGTTCCGTGAAATTTGACCAAGTCACAATTCCTATTGTGCGCGCCCACACGCCCCTCACCTAGCATGTGCATCACCTCAAAACCGATCACATAACACATAATCCGGGGTTTCATACCCTCAGGACCAAATTTAGAATGGTTACTTACCTCAAATCACGTAATTCTTTATTCTGCTATGTCTTTGCCTCGCGAATCGGTCTCCAAATGCCTCGAATCTAGTCACAAATAATTCGATTCAGTCAATACGAATTATAAGAATTAATTCCATATAAAAATACAAAATTTCCAACAAAATCCGAAATTGCACTCAAAATCTCGGAACCCGACAAAAGTTACAAAATATGAACGCCCATCCATCCACGTGTCCAACCATACAAATTTCACCAGATTCCTACATCAACTCAACCCTCAAATCTTCAATTAAATCTTTGAATATTTCTACCATTTTCAACTCATTCTTTACCCATTTGAACTCAACAATCTTTCCACAAACCTTATTGGTATAAATAATACTCTCACAGCCAAGAATCATACTCCCAATCACCTATCTTTACCCAAACTCGAAATTGAAGACTAGGGTTAGAAATTCTTACCTCTTTGAAGCCCTAGCAAAATCCTTGTGAAATCTTCAAACCTTGAACAATAATTGATGGACAAATGACTAGGTCTTCACTTTCTCTCTCTAAGATGCTCTCACCTCTCTCTAAAATATCAGATGAAACCCTTCAAAATGGCCCCTAATAATGTTTTATAAGAATGGGGTCGGGTTTATAAAACCAGAAAAATGAAGCTACGAAACACACTCTGCGGTCGCATGCATAATGCTCCTGCGGCCCGCGAAATGGCTGCGAAATAGCTCCTCGGAATTGGTATTTTTTGCCCGGGTGTGCGGTCACTATACGGCCCCCAGACCTGTTCTGCGGTCGCATAATGCACCGCAAAATAGTTTTGCGATCGCATAATCGACCGCAGATTTGCACTCACACCTGCCCAGCTTCTGCCCATTATGCGGCCCACAGAGTGATTCTGTGGTCGCAAAGTGGACCGCAGAAATGCATCTTTCTGCCAAATATTTCCCTTTAGCAAACTTTTTTCGGGGTCGTTACACATAAGTCAATATCCGGTCAACCTTTTCAACTTCAGTTCTAAACCTTGGAACTAAGTATTCCAAATCATTCCAAAACCTCACCGGACCCGAACCAATTACCCCCGCAAGTCACATAACAACTGTAAAGCATAAGTTGAGCAGTAAATGGGGAGACGGGGCTGTAATACTCGAAACGACCAGCCGGGTCGTTACAGATACATAAATTTATTCCATAAAAAGAGCGTTAGAAAATAAAGTAAAAATGTTAGTATATTATTAAAAATCAAAATGCTATACAAGTGACTGAGGAAGCATAATCAAAGCTAAATCATAATCAAGAACAAGCTTTCAAGACTATATTATAAAGAGTCGAATCTTGTATAATGGAAATATTCTTTGTAGATGCCTCCGGCGTAATCAAAATAATATTTCTATGTCATGCATTACTTGCAAATATCATATCAAGAGGCATGACATTGTTATCAATAATAGCAAGTGGTGTAGCAACAACGGTTTTATTGTGAGGCCACCCACTTTAGATTTGATATACCTCTTCAAACAATTTAAATAACCATCACAAATATATCAAAGTAGAGCAATGATACTAAATTTATCAAGAAAGCAAATTGATAATATTGTATGAAGCACTTATGGCAAAGTGTCAAACGATCGAAATAATTGCCCGGAGTTCATATTAATGAACCGTTTGGTAGAAAATTAATAGTTTGGGAGGTGATTTCTATCAAGTATTCCCAGTAGTTCGAAAATCAACAAAATCATAGACTGTAAATGTCACGACCCAATTTATCCTATAAGTCGTGATGGCGCCTAACGTCGCCGCTAGGAAAGCCTACGATGAATTTACTACGTGATTACTTCTTTTAACAGGCTTACAAGTAATTAAGTTTCATTTATTTTAGGAATTCGAGAAACAGAGAGCAATTTTAATAAAATGAAAGCATCCGAATGCAAGCATAAATATGTAAATACTCCAAAATCGTAAAGTCTACTAAAGTGTGTGCCAAGATCTGGTATCACAAGTGTATGAGCACTAGTAGAATATACAAAACTCTAACTACTATCTGAAATAACATAGACAAAAAAATATGTACAAAAGAAAGGCTCTAGGTGCTGCAGAACGACTCAGGATGCAGCTTACCACTAGGCCTTCGGGTAACGGGGGTGTGCGCTGGTATGTCCACCAGATGCACCTGCCTCAGATCCGGCACATTTGTGCAAAAGTATAGCGTGAGTACATAAAAAACGTGTACCCAGTAAGTATCAAGTCTATCCTCGAAGAAGTAATGACGAGGGGTCGATATCGACACTTACTATGGGCTACCAATAGAAGTACAGAAGTCCTAGATAAGCATGGGTTATGTAATCAAAATAATAACTAAATAACAAGCAGTAAGTAAAGAACTTTTTCACACATGGTAAATCCCAAATTAATTCCATCATGTATATTTTTAACCTCTCATGCCATGAAAAGATATCAAATATATAATTAAACTTTGAGTATTAACACGCACGATTATGCTGAGGTCGTACGGCCCGATCCAGAATAATGTGTACACTGCCGAGGGTCGAGCGGCACGAACCATAGATGTATCTATCTACTAAGCGTTCAGCCTGTTCCACAAGAAGAGAGGATACTTTATAAGCATTTGAATTAAACGTTATTAAAGGCTAACACACAATGTAGTATGAATTCCATTAACGGTCTTTCACAATTCCTTTAACAAGTTCTAATATAATTTAGGCATTTTAATTAACAAATAGGGTGCGACATTTCAAATAATTCATGATTTGGATCCTAAACTATACGGACATAGCATAAATAGTAGCTACGCACGGACTCTCGTCACCTCGTACGTACATAGCCCCCCACAATTAGAGGCAAACATTAATCTAAATCACCTATGGGGTAAAATTCCCTCTTACAAGGTTAGACAAGAGACTTACATCGTCTCAAAGCTCACTTTCTGGCCTCAAATTCATTCCAAAGCCTCAACTCGATGCTGAAACTAGTCAGATGTTGTATAAATGGATCAATATATGTTCAAAAGTTCATATTCTAACTATTAGAGTGACTACCCAATCCCAATTGAAGGGTCCCTAAAATTCATTCCCGGCCCCACATTCCCGGATTTCGGAAATGTTTGAAGAAAGTTGTTACCCATAACCTCACAAACTCAAATATATAGTTTTCACTCAATTCCATAACCAATTTTGTGGTTAAATCACATTTTTATCAAAACCTAGGGTTATTCATCTAAAGACATAATTTTCACAAATTTTTATCTTAAAATCTACCCATGATCTATGTATTAAACTCACATTGCATAGAAATTACCTACATCAATTAGCTAGGTGGAAATCCCCCTCTTTAAAGCTCCAAAATCGCCCAAGTGTGTAATAAATGAACTCAAAATAGCCTAAGTCCCGTTTTAAATGGACCACTCTACCTCCAGTGATTTCGCACCTGTGGTCACTGGACCGCATCTGCGGCACCGCTTCTGTGGACTAAGGTCCGCTTCTGTGGAAGTGCCTTAGGCTGGCTGGCTTCGCTTCTGCGGACGGGATCTGTCACGACCCAAAATCTCACATGTCCTGATGGCGCATATATCTATACTAGGCAAGCCGACAATCTAAACATGATTTGTGGTTCAATTTCTCTATTACATAGAGAATGTACAGATAACAACAGATTATTCAACTACACAGTTCCGTGGAATTTGACCAAGTCACAATTCCTAATGTGCGCGCCCACACGCCCGTCACCTAGCATGTGCGTCACCTCAAAACCGATCACATAACACATAATCCGGGGTTTCATACCCTCAGGACCAAATTTAGAACTGTTACTTACCTCAAACCGCGTAATTCTTTATTCTGCTATGTCTTTGCCTCGTGAATCGGTCTCCAAACACGTTGAATCTAGTCACAAATAATTCGATTCAATCAATACGAATTATAAGAATTAATTCCATATGAAAATATAAAATTTCCAACAAAATCCGAAATTGCACTCAAAATCTCGAAACCCGACAAAAGTTACAAAATATGAACGCCCATCCATCCACGTGTCCAACCATACAAATTTCACCAAATTCCTACATCAACTCGACCCTCAAATCTTCAATTAAATTCTTTGAAGATTTCTACCATTTTCAACTCATTCTTTACCCATTTGAACTCAACAATCTTTTCACAAATCTTATTGGTACGTGTATGTATAAATAATACTCTCACACCCAAGAATCATACTCCCAATCACCTATCTTTACCCAAACTCGAAATTGAAGACTAGGGTTAGAAATTCTTACCTCTTTGAAGCCCTAGCAAGATCCTTGTGAAATCTTCAAACCTTGAACAAGAATTGATGGACAAATGACTAGGTCTTCACTTTCTCTCTCTAAGATGCTCTCACCTCTCTCTAAAATATCAGATGAAACCCTTCAAAATGGCCCCTAATAGTGTTTTATAAGAATGGGGTCGGGTTTATAAAACCATAAAAATGAAGCTCCGAAACACACTCTGCGGTCGCATGCATAATGCTCCTACGGCTCGCGAAATAGCTCCTCGGAACTAGGTATTTTCTTCCCGGGTGTGCAGTCACTATACGGCCCCCAGACCTGTTCTGCGGTCACATAATGCACTGCAAAATAGTTCTGTGATCGCATAATCAACCGCAGATTTGCACTCACACCTACCCAGCTTCTGCCCATTATGCGGCCCACAGAGTGATTCTGTGGCCGCAAAGTGGACCGCAGAAACGCATCTTTCTGCCAAATATTTCCCTTTAGCAAACTTTTTTCGGGGTCGTTACACATAAGTCAATATCCGGTCAACCTTTTCAACTTCAGTTCTAAACCTTGGAACTAAGTGTTCCAAATCATTCCAAAACCTCACCGGACCCGAACCAATTACCCCCGCAAGTCACATAATAATTGTAAAGCATAAGTTGAGCAGTAAATGGGGAGACGGGGCTGTAATACTCGAAACGACCAGCCGGGTCGTTACAGATACATAAATTTATTCCATAAAAAGAGTGTTAGAAAACAAAGTAAAAATGTTAGTATATTATTAAAAATCAAAATGCTATACAAGTGACTGAGGAAGCACAATCAAAGCTAAATCATAATCAAGAACAAGCTTTCAAGACTATATTATAAAGAGTCGACTCTCGTATAATGGAAATATTCTTTGTAGATGCCTCCGGCGTAATCGAAATAATATTTCTATGTCATGCATTACTTGAAAATATCATATCAAGAGGCATGACATTATTATCAATAATAGCAAGTGGTGTACCAATAACGGTTTTATTGTGAGCCCACCCACTTTAGATTTGATATACCTCTTCAAATAACTTAAATAACCATCACAAATATATCAAAGTAGAGCAATGATACTAAATTTATCAAGAAAGCAAATTGATAATATTGTATGAAGTACTTATGGCAAAGTGTCGAACGATCGAAATAATTGCCCAGAGTTTGTATTAATGAACCGTTTGGTAGAAAATTAATGGTTTGGGAGGTGATATCTATCAAGTATTCCCAGTAGTTTGAAAATCGACAAAAGCATAGAATGTAAATGTCACGACCCAATTTATCCTATAGGTCGTGATGGCGCCTAACGTCGCCGCTAGGAAAGCCTACGATGAATTTACTACGTGATTACTTCTTTTAACAGGCTTACAAGTAATTAAGTTCCATTTATTTTAGAAATTTGAGAAATAGAGAGCGATTTTAATAAAATGAAAGCATCTGAATGCAAGCATAAATATGTAAATACTCTAAAATCTTAAAGTCTACTAAAGTGTGTGCCAAGATCTGGAGTCACAAGTGTATGAGCACTAGTAGAATATACAAAACTCTAACTACTATCTGAAATAACATAGACAAAAAAATATGTACAAAATAAAGGCTCTAGGTGCTGCAGAACGACTCAGGATGCAGCTCACCACTAGGCCTCCGGGTAACGGGGATGTGCGTCGGTATCTCCACCAGATGCACCTGCCTCATATCCTGCACGGTTAGTGCAAAAGTGTAGCGTGAGTACATAAACAACGTGTACCCAGTAAGTATCAAGTCTATCCTCGATGAAGTAATGACGAGGGGTCGACATCGACACTTACTATGGGCTACCAATAGAAGTACAGAAGTCCTAGATAAGCATGGGTTATGTAATCAAAATAATAACTAAATAACAAGCAGTAAGTAAAGAACTTTTTCACACATGGTAAGTCCCAAATTAATTCCATCATGTATATTTTTAGCCTCTCAAGCCATAAAAGGATATCAAATATATAATTAAACTTTGAGTATTAACACGCATGATTATGCTGAGGTTGTACGGCCTGATCCAGAATAATGCGTACACTGCCGAGGGTCGAGCAGTACGAACCATAGATGTATCTATCTACTAAGCGTTCAGCCCGTTCCACAAGAAGAGAGAATACTTTATAAGCATGTGACTTAAACGTTATTAAAGGCTAACACACAATGTAGTACAAATTCCATTAACTGTCTTTCACAATTCCTTTAACAAGTTCTAATATAATTTAGGTACTTTAATTAAAAATAGGGTGCGACATTTCAAATAATTCATGATTTGGATGCTAAACTACACGGATATAGCATAAATAGTAGCTACGCTCGGACTCTCGTCACCTCGTACGTACATAGCCCCTCACAATTAGAGGCAAACATTAATCTAAATTACCTATGGGGTAAAATTCCCTCTTACAAGGATAGACAAGAGACTTACATCATCTCAAAGCTCACTTTCTAGCCTCAAATTCACTCCAAAGCCTCAACTCGATGCCGAACAATCCGAAACTAGTCAAATGTTGTATAAATGGATCAATATATGTTCAAAAGTTTATATTCTAACTATTAGAGTGATTACCCAACCCCAATTGAAGGATCCCTAAAGTTCATTCCCGTGCCCACGTGCCCGGATTTCGGAAATTTTTGAAGAAAGTTGTTACCCATAACCTCACAAACTTAAATATATAGTTTTCACTCAATTCCATGACCATTTTCGTGGTTAAATCTCATTTTTATCAAAACCTAGGGTTATTCATCTAAACCCATAATTTTCACAAATTTTTATCTTAAAATCTACCCATGATCTATGTATTAAACTAACATTGCATAGAAATTACCTACCTCAATTACCTGGGTGGAAATCCCCCTCGTTAAAGCTCCAAAATCGCCCAAGTATGTAATAAATGAAATCAAAATAGCCTAAGTCCCGTTTTAAATGGACCACTCTACCTCCAGCGATTTCGCACTTGTGGTCACTGGACCACATCTGCTGCACCGCTTCTGCGGAAGTTACTTACGCTGGCTGGCTTCGCTTCTGCGGACGGGATCTGTCATGACCCAAAATCTCACATGTCGTGATGGCGCATATATCAATACTAGGCAAGCCAACAATCTCAATAAACCACCATATCTTTTAAGTTTGTAAACATAATATTTAAATTCAGCGGAAGAAATCTCACAAATACAGATATAAATACTCCCAAAACCCGGTGTCACTAAGTACATGAGCATCTAAATGAATACAAAGTCTGATTGATAAAACACTATCTAAAAGTATAGATTAGTACAATAACTGAAAGAAGGAGAGTCAAAGTCAGCGGACGCCACGCAGCTACCTTGATAGTCTCCAAATAATAGCACTCTGAGATCTAACAGTCACCGTGTTCGAAAGCACCTGGATCTGCACACAAGGTGCAGAGTGTAGTATGAGTACAGCCAACTCAATAAGTAACAAGACTAACCTCTGGGCTAAAAGTAGTGACGAGCTCCGCAAGTGTAGTCCAGTATAAAAATAACTATATAGAACTGTAGGCATGCTTTCAAGTTCAACAGTTAAACTCAGTATAAGTAAGATAGATCAATACTGCATGATATGAGGAATATGACATCTCAGTGGAAAACCTCGTGTACTCATGATCACTAATCGCTCGGTCACTCGGTACTGTTTATGGCCAATCTAGCCCAGGGATATTTCATCCCGTATACATATACATATCGACTGACAGTCAGTCACTCGGCACCGTATAAGGCCAATCCAGCCCTAGAGTAATTTATCCCCAAATGTAAATTATACGGCAAGATCCATGTCGAGGGAAATTCATCACAATATAAAAAGTAAGGCAAGTCCATGCCCTGGGAAGTCCATCCCAAATATATAATCATCTACACTCACTCGGGGTGTGTACAGACTCCGGAGGAGCTCATTCAGCCCAAGAGTGATATAAAACCGATATAGCCTGCTGAAGGCGGGCATCCCCGATCCATATAATGATAAAGCCTATAAGGCCTGTTGCAGGCGGGCAACCCCGATCCATATAGTAGTGATATATATATATATATATATATATATATATATATATATATATATATATATATATATATATATATATATATATATATAGAGAGAGAGAGAGAGAGAGAGAGAGAGAGAGAGAGAGACTATAAATATCCTCACAATTGATGAACATGTCTAAGTGTGAAATATATATTTTAAAATAATTAAATTCAAAAGCAACACGACCCTGTGGGTCCCAAAATATCGGCACGTAGCCTAATCATGATCTTTAACATGAGTCTCAGCTTAATTTTCCTAACACGTGGAAAATATTCAGATAATAACATAATTCTTTAATTTTATAACTTCACAGAATTTATTTCAAGTCACAATTTCTATGGTACACGTCCACACGCTCGTCAACTATCATGTGCGTCACCTCCAAACAATTTATATAACACCAAATTCGGGGATTTGACCAGTATTGAGTTAAGAACACTTACCCCGTTATTTTCCTTGAAAATCTCCCGAAAATCACCTCTTCCCGAGCTCCAATTTCGGAAAAATGGAAAATCAGAACTTAAACTTTATGTCCAGACCTCTCTTCTTCGCGAACGCGACAGGTCCCTCGCGTTCACGAAGAACAAAATTGTGCTATCCAACATTTCCATTCGTGAACATGAGACACTGATCGCGAACGCGATGCTTTACCGAGCTCCTCTTCGCGAACGCGAGCTCCTCTTCGTGAACGCGAAGGCAAAAATTCACCCCAGCTATTTTCCTTTTCGCGAACGCGAAGAGCAAAACTTGCCTACCTCATATTACCCTTCGCGAACGCAAGAGCCCACTCACGAGCGCGAAGAAGAAAACTAGACACAGTCATCAAAAAATTCCAGCAGTTGTTTAAGTCCAATTTTTGATCTGTTAACCATCCGAAACTCACCCGAGGGCCCCGAGACCTCAACCAAATACACCAACAAGTCCTAAAACATCATACGAACTTAGTCGAAACCTCAAATCACATCAAACAAACACTAAAATTACCAATTACACCCTGATTCAAGCTTAACAAAAACTAACGAATTCAAACTTCCACATTCGATGTCGAAGCTTATCAATTCAATTCCGATTGACCTCAAATTTTGCAAACAAGTCATAAATGACATAACGGAGCTATGAAAATTTTTAGAACTGGATTCCAACTCCGATATCAAAAAGTCAACTCCCCGGTCAAACTTCCAAAGTTAAATTTTTATTTTAGTCATTTCAAGCCTAATTTAACTACAGTCTTCCAAATAATTTTCCTGGCACGCTCCTAAGTCCAAAATTACCATACGGAGCTATTGGAATCATCAAAATTATATTCCGGGATCGTTTACACATAAGTCAATATCCGGTCAACCTTTTCAACTTTAGTTTTCATCTTGGAGACTAAGTGTCTTAATTCATTTCAAAACCTCACCGGACCCGAACCAATTACCCCGACAAGTTATATATCAATTGTAAAGTATAAATTGAGCAGTAAATGGGGGAACGAGGTTGTAATACTCAAAATGATCGATCGGGTAGTTAGAGAATCTCGTTTCTGCGCTTGCTTCCTCGTTTATGGTCAAATGCTCAAAGTCGCTTTTGCGGCCACAAGCTCGCATCTGCGGCTCCACATCTGTCGTCACCTTGTTCGCATCTACAGTTTTAGGTTGCTCATGATGGGCCACTTCTGCATCTGTTGGTACGCTTCTGCGAGCTCGCACCTACGGTTGGCCCCTCCGCAGGTGCGGTTACACCAGAAGCTGGGTGCTTCAGATGCTCACCCATGGCTAAGCAAACTCCACGCATCGTTTGAATGGCATCCGGTGGCCCCGAGGACCCGTCCAATCATGCCAAGAAGTTTGAAATCATAAAACGGGCTCACTTGCACCCTCGTAATGCGGAAAACAATATCAAAACTAAGATTCACACCCCAAACCAAATTGAATCAACTTATGAACTTCAAGTTCTTTCAATTTACTCCGAACGTGCTTAAACTACTCAGAATGATACCAAATTTTGCGTGCAAGTCTTAAATCACCTACGGAACTATTCCCTGGATCGAAATCCCAAACGGACCTCGATAACACCAAAACCTACTACAAACTAAATTTAAGAAACTTTTAACCCTTCAATAAGCAAACTTTCAACCTTAAGCGCTGAAACGCTCCCGGGTCATCCAAAACCCGATCCGAATATGCGCCCAAGTTCAAAATCATCATACGAACCTACTAGAATTGTCAAATCCCGATTTTGTGATCGTTTACTCAAAATGTTCACCAAAGTCAAATTTGGCCTTTTAAAAGCCAACTAAGGAACTGAGCGTTCCGATTTCAACCCGAACCCCCCAAATCCCAAAGAAACCATCTCCGCAAGTCATAAAATAGTAAAAGTACATACGGGGAGTCTTATTTAGGGGAACGAGGATCTAAAAAGCAAAACGATCGGTCGGGTCGTTACAGTAAAAGTTAGCTTGCCAAAGTTATACTTCTGGCCTCAAATGAAAAAGATTCTACTGACAAGAAATATAAAGTAAGAACAGATCTAGTATTCGGTATTTTCTTACTTTGTATCGGAAACGAAGAAGAGCATCCAATAAAAGATAATTTGGTTTTTTCTGAACACTTTGTTATCAATCTCAATGGTAATAGTAGTACATTTAATAAGAGAAATATTTCTATCATTAGATTAAAATATAATTTGTGCAAATCACATGATAGAATTAAAAAGATATCTTAATTAGCTAGCAGAAATGCATGTGTTGATCAACTAAATAAAAGGTTGATTGCAAAATTTTATAATAAAAATAAAATGTTTTTTAGTTTTTGACCCAACATAAAATGATACCAATAATTACTACCAAGAAGAATACTTAAATACTTTAATACCAAATGGCCTTCTACCATACATGTTTGTTGCCAAGTTTATTATTTATTACGTATGTTAGTGTCACTGTATATATAATAGACTAAGTTAAAATTGATCTTCCATTGTATATAGGTTACTTTTGAAAATAAATATGTCTGTCATGCTACTGAAAATTTAGATACGCCGAATAGCTTATGTAATAGCACACAAATGGTATATAGAAGTTTTGACAATAACGTCATACATGCAAAAATTATGATACTAGTCAATGTGCTTCTAAGTATATTCTAATCCCTGAATTCAACTTTCGTCTTCCGAAACTGAGGAATATCGTTTTAAATTTGTATGAAAATAAATTTTAGTATGCTTATGTTTTGCAAATATAACAAATAAAGCACAATGATAAATATCCTAAATATTGGACTATATTTACCGCAATATATTTTCTCGCACGAACTACTGTATGTTGCACTTTTAAGAGAGATATCAAGATCGACAACAAGAGTTTTGGTTAAGGCAGAGCAACTAAAGCATTAGGAGGAAACATACACAAAAAAATATTGTCCACAAAGAAGTGTTCGTTAAGATACCATTACATTAAATACTTTTAAACTATAATACATAATTATCTAACTAACATGAAAGAATTGATCATTTGTGTAAGTTTTGATGATGTCCTTTTATTTTAAATTCATGTATTATGACAATGTAAAAATATTTTTTGACATTTAGATGATTGCTGAATTATTATCCATAAAATTTCTCTCGTTAATTAAATTTTATTGTTCCTTCATATAAATAAATATTTAAATCATCACGTGTCATTATTAACGTGCAACACACGTTCATAGATACTAGTATGTGTGTGTGTGTGTGTATACACACTTCAATCCCAAAAAAGGAGATCCATTGGAAAGGAGACTCTCTAGTCAGTACAATATAGATATCTGACTTAGGGGTGTCAATGGATATTCGAAAATCGACTAAACCGATCGAACCGCACCGAACCGATTTTTAGGTTTCTTTTAAAGAAACCATAGGTTTTTATATAAATTTATAATCGCACCGATAATTAGGATAGGTTTTTTATTTTATAAAAATAAATCAAAAAAATACCGAACCGTACCGAATAAATTTTACATGTGAAAAATATATTTTTATAATAAGTTTAAAAATAATAATGCATTAAATTTGTCACGAGCAAATTTCTATTATAGGTCGTGATGGCGCCTAACATCGCCGCTAGGAAAGCCTACGATGAATTTACTACGTGATTACTTCTTTTGAGAGGCTTACAAGTAACTAAGTTCCATTTATTTAGAAATTTGAGAAATAGAGAGCCAAATGAATAAAATGAAGCATCTGAATGCAAGCATAAATATGTAAATACTCCAAATCATAAAGTCTACTAGCGTGTGTGCCAAGACCTGGTGTCACAAGTATATGAGAAACTAGTAGAATATATAAAACTCTAACTACTATCTGAAATAACATATACAGAAAAATAAGTACAAAAGAAAGGCTCTAGGTGCTGAAGAACGACTCAGGATGCAGCTCACCACTAGGCCTCCAGGTAACGGGGGTGTGCTCCGGTATGTCCACCAGATGCACCTGCCTTAGATCCTGCACGGTCAGTGCAGAAGTGTAGCGTGAGTATATAAACAACGTATACCCAGTAAGTACCAAGTATAACCTCGAAGAAGTAGTGACGAGGGGTCGACATCGACACTTACTATGGGCTACCAATAGAAGTACAGAAGTCCTAGATAAGCATAGGTTATGTAATCAAAATAATAACAAAATAACAAGAAGGAAGTAAATAAAGTAGACAAAATATAAATACAAAAGAGAGACTCTATGGGCTGCAGAACAGCTCAGGGAGCATCTCACCACTAGGCCTCGGGATATCTAGGATGCGCGTCGGTAGGACCGTCAGATGCACCTGCCTCAGATCCTGCACGGTTAGTGCGCAGTTTAGCGTGAGTACATAAACAACATGTACCTAGTAAGTATCAAGTCTAACCTCGAATAAGTAGTGACGAGGGGTCCACATCGACATTTACTATGGGCTAACAGTAAAGAAATACGGGATTCTAAATGAGCACGAGTTATGTATATAATAACAATAACTCAATAATAAGCAAAAGTAAATAAACCTTTCACACATGGTAAGTTCCAAATAAATTTCCATCTTATAATATTTTGCCTCTCAAGTCAGGGAAGGATATCAAATATATGATTACACATCGAGTGTTATCATGCACGATTATGCCGAGGTCGTACGGTCCGATCCAGAATAATGCGTACACTGTCGAGAGTCAAGCGACATGAACTATAGATGCATCTATCTACTGTCGAGGCGTTCGGCCCGCTCCACAAGAAGAGAGGATACTTTTTAAGCATTTGACTTTAACGTTATTAAAGGCTAATACATAATGTAATACAAATTCCATTAACGGTCTTTCACAATTCCTCTAACAAGTTCCAATATAATTTAAGTACTTTAGTTAACAAGTAAGGTGCAAACATCTCAAATAATTCATGATTTGGATCCTAAGACTATGTGGACATAAGCATAATTAGTAGCTACGCACAGACTCTAGTCACCTCATACATACATAGCCTCTACAATTAGAAGTAAACATTAATTTAAATCACCTATGGGGTAAATTATCTCTTACAAGGTTAGACAAGAGATTTACATCGTCTCAAGGCTCACTTTCCGGTCACAATTTCGCTCTAAAGCCTCAACTCGATACCGAACAATCCTAAACTAGTCAAATGTTATCTAGATTAATCGATACATGCTCAAAAGTTCATATTCTAACTATTAGAGTGATTACCCAACCCCAATTGTAGGATTCCTAAAATTCATCCCCATGCTCACGTGTCTGGATTCTGAAAATTTTCGAAGAAAGTTATTACCCATAACCTCACGAATTCAAATATATAATTTTCACTCAATTCCCTAACCATGTTCGTGGTTACATCGCATTTTTATCAAAACCTAGGTTTTTCATCTAAACCCATGATTATCACAACTTTATATGTTAAAATCTACCCATAATCTATGTATTTAACTCACATTATATAGGGATTACTTACCTCAAAGTGCTAGGTGAAAACCCCTCTCCAAGAGCTCCAAAATCACCAAAGAGATGAAATAAAATGAGCCAAAATAGCCTAAGTTCCGCATTAAATAAACCATTCTGCCTCCAGCGATTTTCGCACATGCGGCTCCTTGGCCGCATCTGCGGAAAGTGCCTTGCTGATGTAGTCCTCCCCTCAACTGGCTTCCTCGCTTCTGCGACCAGCGACTCACTTTTGCGAGACCGCTTCTACGGTGAACTCGTCGTATCTGCGCCTCCCCCGCTTCCGCGATCGTCCGCTTTGCAGCTGCACTTCCGCGGGTGCGATCCTTCTCCCCGCTTCGATAGTCCCCGGACAGCCTTTGTTGGGCCGCTTCTGCGGTTACTGGCTCACTTCTGTGAGCTCGCACCTGCGGCTGACCTTCCGCGGGTCCAATTACACTAGAAGCTCGATGCTTCAGCCATTTCCTCTAAGTCCAAACTTGGTCCGCACCTCGTCCGGTTAAGCCCCGCCCAAACATACTAACAGGTTAGAAATCATAAAACGGACTCGCTCGCGCCCTCGGAATGCATAAAACAACATCAAAACTAAGAATCACACCCCAAACTAAATTGAATCAATTTATGAACTTCAAGTTTTTCCAACTTACTCCGAACGCGTCGAAAAATACTTAAACTACTCAGAATGACACCAAATTTTGCGTGAAAGTCTTAAATTACCATACGGAACTATTTCCTGGCTCAGAATCCCAAACGGACCTCGCTAGCACCAAACTCTACTCTAAACCAAATTTAAAGAACTTTAAAACCTTTAAGGTGCCAACTATCAATATTAAGCGCTGAAATGCTACCGGGTCATCCAAAACCCGATCCGAACATACGCCCAAGTCCAAAATAATCATACGAACCTATTGGAACTATCAAATCCCGGTTCCGAGGTCGTTTACTCAAAATATTGACCAAAATCAAACTTAGTCTTTTAAAGCCAAATTAAGGAACCAAGTGTTCCGATTTCAACCCAAACCCCGAAATAACCATCCCCGCAAGTCATAAAATAGTAAAAGCACATACATAGAGTCTTATATAGGGGAACGGGAATCTAGAAGGTAAAATGACCGGTCGGGTCGTTACATAATTTTTCTTTGGGCCTTAGAATTATGAAAATTGTTACAAGTCAACAAGTAATTAAACTCAAAATACTAATTCCTAAAACCTAATATGCTACTTCTACTTAAACTAAGTTATTTCAAGTATCTTCATTAGCAAAACATAAAGTATTCTAGCGATTATGAGTAGCAAACTACAATGTATTGAATATGTTTTCTATCATATAATTTAGATTTATTTTTTTGAATATTTAATCTTTTATAGACTTTATTCTTCAGTCCCAACTTGGTTAATATCTTTCCACTCGTGTGATTTATATTTTCTTTGCCTTTACTTGGTTTCTTTTACGTGTTGTCGAATAGTTGATGGATCTATACTCTGGCCATCTTAAATTTTTCTTTAATTCAGCACCCTTTAAACCGTAAAAATGTCTAGAGATGTTTGTTAAGTTCTATAACAGCTTGTTTGGATGGTTGTTACATATCGTTTCATAATGTATCGTATTGTATTGTATTGTACTGTATCATTTGATGAACACAATGTTTCGATAGATTGTGTCGTTTGCCGTCGTTTTATGATATCTCACACCATCAATATGAAGAATAAACTTGCAATATTATAAATAAAAAATTATGATACGGTATATAAAAAGGTAGGGTAAATGTTAAAATAAAATTATTTAATAATAATGAAGGGTGAGATTGAGAGAAAACGACAAGGTAATGACGCGACCACACCAAATCGGTCGTTACATAAAGTGGCACATTTCGTCGTTACGTAACGACGAATTTAACGATATGATACAATAAAATTTAAATAACAATCAAAACAAATATCGTATTTAAAATAACAATACGATACAATACAATAGGTAACAACCATCCAAACAAGCTATAAAAGAACATATGTTATTGCATTCTACTTCTACTGGCGAATTTTACATGATATTTAAAAAAATACCAAAAAATAACCGAACCGTACCGACACCAAAGAAAAACCGACATGATTGGGACGGTTTCAAAAAGTCTAATTTTGGTTATACATAATAGAATTATCGAAACATTGATATGATACAAATTTTATAAATTAACCTGCCGAACCGAACCATCGGACACCCCTAATCTGACTGATAGCGATAAGAACCTGTTAAACCAAAAGATATAAGCATGTTGCTCTATTAATTAGAAGAAGCAATGCCCAATATTTGTTTTTGCTGTAATTTTAGTCTCATTAAATCTTTTTCTATCTTCTTAATTATGTTCTTCCTGCTCTATCTCTATCTGTTTTTGTTACATACTTATATTTGTACAATAGAATTGGAAAATAAAAAATCTTTTATTGGAATCATTGCCGGAAATTGAGGGAATGAATGATTTACAATCAATTTGATTACAATTGTAAATAGCCGTGAGAATCGCTTTGTTTCTTTTTAGAGAAAAAAACGCAAATAGCCAGCCCAATAGTATTTTAAACATTGCCTAGCCCTAAAAATTATTTTACACATAACCCTATAATAGTGTAGCCAAACTTCAAAGAGTTCACAAAATGTCAACCGAGAATCACGTCTGTTTCCAAGACCCCACGAATACCCAGCGAGATTATTGGTCCAAATTTCAAAAGACGAACTTACATTATTTAAAATTGTATTATAAAAATATAAATTATACGAACTAAACGTAAAAATCACATACATCAAATATATAATCAGGAACTTTTGACAGACTAAAACTAAAAATACAACAACAACAATAACAACAACTCAGTATAATCCCACTAGTGGGGTCTGAGGAGGGTAGTGTGTACGCAGACCTTACCCCACTCAGTATAATCCCACTAGTGGGGTCTGAGGAGGGTAGTGTGTACGCAGACTTTACCCCTACCCTGGGGTAGAGAGGCTGTTTCCAAATGACTCTCGACATCCTTCCCTCCAAGAACTCCCCACCTTGCTCTTGGGGTGACTCGAACTCACAACCTCTTGGTTGGAAGTGGAGGGTGCTTACCATCAGAGCAACCCACCTTGTCAACAACGTGTAATAACAAAGACTGAAAATCATAAACAGAATTTAATAATTATACATTGATTATATAATGTGTATGCCATTTGTATAACATAAAGACTTGGATTATACATCTCATATACAAATTATATATACATATAATTATACAACACATATGCCATGTGTATAATATAAATGTCTAAATTATACATCTCATATATAAATCATATATACATAAAATAATTATTGTATATATAATTATACATTAATTATACAACACATGCCAATTGTATAATATAAAATCTAATTATACATCTCATATACAAATAATATATAAAGAATATGCATTGTATTTACAGAAACATGTACATCAAATATAAAATTTAATATTACATATTAATAATTAAAATTCACCATAACAGTGATGTGAAAGTTTAGAAAAAAAGAGTGTAAGGATTTTGGGTAATCGCGTGAGAGAAAGTTTTGAAGAAATGGAAGAGGTAAGTATTTTGAGGAAATTTGAGTTCCTATTATTTAGGGTAACTGTTTTGAAATTAACCGTCAATAGTATCCAAATATTACCTAAAATAAATGCTAAAATTCAAGGAAAATATATTTGAGTTCAAAAAATTTTCTGTGACACGTGTATCAAATATGTATCAATCATGTATCACACACATAAGTATACATGAATATACATGTGATACACATTTGATACAGATATAATATATATGTGATACATAAATGATACACTGTGTGATACACATCATTTTGTTTTTCATGTTTCATCTTCTACTTCGAATTTTATATTCAAACCACCTCAAAACTCCGTCAAATCATCCCAAAACAAATATTCAAATTTCTTAAGATGTACCCAATCTATTCTAATAACACTCACTCAAAAGAAAGCAAACATTTGACTTTTTATTTGCTACAAATAGCTAATTGGATAATATTAGTAATATTTTATGAATTGACCAATTTTTATAATAAGCTGCTTATAAATTGACATAGCTGATAATTTTCCTTCATTAAATTCTGCATTTACATAAGTAGGGTTGTCAAATTTGACCCAAGCCCAAATGACCCATCTAACCCGCCTAAGATTGGACTGGTTATTGACCTGCCCATTTAATTAAAGAAGAACTCACCCAAATAGCCGTCCATCTTACACTTAAACTAAAAATAGCCGGCGAAGGTATAATATATATATTATATCTGTATAATTATGTATAATCAATGTATAATCTATGTATATGGCTAGAAAAGTAAATAATGACCGGCTATTTATGAAAAGTAAAGAACTTTGCTCAAAATATCTTAGAAATAATTTTTTTTTTTGGTTTGATATGTTATATATAACCATAACAAAAGAAAAAAAGTTTTATTTAATAATTATATAATTCATAAGCAACAACACATATTAAATAATGCTCGGTAAGAATTAGACGGGTTGAGTTATGACCTAAATTTTAGTTTATTGTAACGACCCGACCGGTCATTTTGAGTATTACAGCCTCGTTTCTCTATTTTACTATTTATCTTGTGTTCAATTATAATTATGTGACTTGTCCGGGAGGTTTCATAATGAATTGGAGCACTTAGTTCCAAGATTTAAAGCTAAAGTTGAAATAGTTGACCGGATGTTTACTTGCGTGTAAACGACTCTGGAATTGAGTTTTGATGATTCCAATGGCTATGTATGATGATTTTGGACTTAGGAGTGTATCCGAAAAATTAGTTGGAAGTCCGTAATTAAATTAGGCTTGAAATGGCTAAAATAGAAAATTAAAAGTTGGAAGTTTGACCGGGAGTTTACTTTTCGATATCGGGGTCGGAATTCAATTTTGGAAATTGGAATAGGTCTGTTAGGTCATTTATGACTTGTGTGCAAAATTTGAGGTCAATCAGACTTGCGGCATCAAATGTAGAAGTTGGAATTCGTTAGTTTTCATTAAGCTTGAATTGGGGTGCGATTTAAAGTTTTAGCGTTGTTTGATATAATTTGAGACCTCGACTAAGTTCGTATGATGATTTAGGACTTGTTGGTGAATTTGGTTGAGGTCCCGGGGGCCTCAGGCGAGTTTAGGATGGTTAACGGATCAAAACTTAGACTTGGGGAAATTCTGGAAAATTTCTAGTTCTGGTGCAATCGCACTTGTGATGGAAATGGTCGCAGGTGCGCGACCACAGAAGCGACACAATGGTCGCAAATGCGGTCTGGGCTAAGAAGGGTAGTGGTTGCAGAAGCGGGCAGGTGGACCGCAGAAGCGGATCGCACATGCGAAGGCTCGACCGCAAAAGCGAAAATTAGAGGGGCTAGGCTGCTTCGCATAAGCGAGTCCGCATAAGCGAACGATTTCTTGCATCTGTGAGACCGCAGATGCGGTTAAAAAATTCCACAGAAGCGAAACCTCTTGGCAGTGTACAAAAATAGAAGGGTCCGAGACTTTCTCATTCTTGGACATTTCAAACACGGGTTGAAGCAATTTTTCAGAGAGAATTCACGGAAAAACTTAAGGTAAGTCACTTATGATCATTGTTAGTCAATAATATTGAATTATCATCGATTATTCCGACTAGAATACGTGTTTGTGAGGTGTAATTTGAGGATTTCGGCCTAGAGATTTGAAAATAAGATTTGAGGACTTAAAGGTTGAGTTGATGTCGGAATTTGGTAAATTTGATATGGTTGGACTCGTGGTTGAATGAGCATTCATATTCTGTAACTTTTATCGGGTTCGGAGACGTGATCCCCACTGACAATTTTTGAGTTGAATTTCGGATTTTGTTGAAAATTTTAGTATTTTCATATGGAATTGATTCATATAATTTGTGTTGATTGTATCGAATTAATTGTGACTATATTCGAGGCGTTCAGAGGCCGATTCGCGAGGCAGGTAATAGTAGAATAAAGAACTTGCACGGTTTTAGGTAAGTAACATTTCTAAACTTGGTTCTGAGGGTATGAATCCTAGAATTTTGTGTTATATGAATCGTTTGGAAGTGACGCACATACTAGGTGATGAGAGGTGACGCACGCCGCAACATGTTTTATTTATTTATGTCTGGATCTGGCTATTATAGCGCTTGGGCTGAAGGAGCCCCTCCGGAGTCTTCACCCCCCACAGTGAGCGCGGTTGATTTTATATTGAGGGATGGATCTTCCCTAGGCATGGATCTTGCAATATACAGTACTGAGTGATTGAGTATTTTGAGATTTTGAGTACACGAGGTTTCCACTGAGGGTATAGAGATGTCATATTACTCATATCATTCAGAATCGATCTATTTTACTTGTACTGAGTTTAATTATTAAACTTGAAAGCATGCCTACATTTCTGAAATATTGTTCCTATATTGAACTGTACCTGTTGAGCTCGTCACTACTTTCAGCCCAAAGGTTAGTCTTGTTACTTATTGAACACATGGGGTCGGTTGTACTCATACTACATTCTACATTTCGTGTGAAGATCCAGGTACTTCCGGATACGGCGACTGCTAGATTTTAGAGCTTTATCTGTTTGAGACTATCGAGGTAGCTGCTTGGCGCCCGCAGACCTTATCTCTCTTTCCTTTCAGTTGTTTGTACTGTTCTATATTTTCAGACAGTGTTTTATTAGTCAGACTATGCTATCATTTCTCAGTTAGACTATGTTATCATTTCACTTTTTTGTATTCTGTCGTGCGAATTTGTTGATTCCGGACACTAAATTTCTGTTATTCTATTCTCTCACAGATGGTGAGGACACGTACTATCGGATTGGACGGCCAGCCACCAATGCCACCAGTTAGGGCCACGAGAGGTCGGGGTCGTGGTAGAGGCCGAGGCCATGGTAGAAGTCGATGTGTAACTCGCACAACAGTTAGAAAAGCACCTTTAGAACCACCAGTTGCTCCAGCTCAGGAGCAGGCTCCAGATATAGTTGAGCCGGTGGGGCCAGCTCCCGCACCAGTTATGCCTATTATGATTCCAGGCCTTCAAGATGCTTTAGCCTAGATATTGATTGTTTGCACTGGTCTTGCTCAGGTGGTTTCGGCTCAGGCCGCACCAGCCACTTCTCAGGCCGCACCAGCCACTTCTCAGGCTAGGGGAGGTACTCATACCCCTGTTGCCCGTACTCCAGAGCATGTAGTGTAGAGACTTTAGATACCGAGGGCACAACCAGTCCAGTCGGTTGCAGCTGCTCAGGCCCAGGTGGGTCCTACTATAAATGACGAAGAGCAGAAGAGATTAGAGAGGTTTGGGAGACTCCACCCTCCAACTTTCAGTGGAACCGAGTCAGAGGATGCTCGGGATTTCTTTGACAGATACCAGTGGATGCTTCATACAACAGGTATTCTGGAGACCAGTGAGGTCTCATTTACTACTTTTCAGCTGACCGAAGGAGCCTTCAGATGGTGGGAGACTTATGAGAGAAGCAAACCAGTTAGTGCAGCACCACTTTCATGGAATGAGTTCTCAGTATTATTCCTGGAGAAGTTTGTACCACAGACCCGCAGAGAGGAACTGCGCAAGCAGTTCGAGCATTTACGTCAGGAGGACCTGTCCGTGACTTAGTATGAGATGCGGTTTTCAGAATTGGCTTGTCATACAGTTTGGTTGGTTCCCACTGAGAGAGAGAAGATCAGGAGGTTTATTAATGGCCTAAACCATCAGTTCCATTTTGTTATGACTCTAGGAACTGTAGTAGGTACTAAATTCGACGAGGTGGTTGACAGTGCTTGGCTGCTAGAAATGGTCCGTACTCAGAAGCGTGAGCAGAGGGAGGCCAAGAAGTCTCATGGTCCGGGTAATTCTAGCGGTGTTGCTTCAGGGGAAAGTCCTATCATATCAGGGGTCGACCTTATAGGCCCGCTTAGATGTCTCGTCCAACTCATCGTGGCACATTAGCTAGCCATGGTTCATACAGTGCTCGACCGAGTCAGTTTTCTCTTAATGCACTTCCAGCTCAGAGTTCATCTTGTGCACCATCAGTTTAGGGTTCATCTATACCAGGTTCTTCTGGTAGTTATTCTGGTTCTCGGGGTCCACCTCAGTACTTGCTGACATTTTTAGAGAAGGGTTTTTTTGAGTGTGGAGACTTGGGTCACATAAAGAGATATTGCCCCCGCATTACCGTAGGTTCAGCTCAGCAAAGGAGTCAGACTACGACTTCAGCACCAGTTGCTTCACCACCCGCCCAGTCAGCTCGGGTGGGGCTCAGTCAGCTAGGGGTCTCCCAAGAGGAGAAGGTCAATCAGGTGGCAGTCATGCCCAATTTTATGCTATTCCTGCCATGCCAGATGTCGTTGCTTCAGATGCAGTAATCACAGGTATTATATCAGTATGCCACGGGAAGCTTCTATATTATTTGACCCTGGTTCCACATATTCGTATATATCATCATATTTTGCTCATTATATGGATATGCCACGTGAGTCCTTAGTTTTACATGTTCGTGTATATACGCCGGTAGGCGATACTATTATTGTGGACCATGTGTATCGGTTGTGTGTGGTAACTATTGGGGGCCTAGATACTAGAGTTGATCTCTTATTGCTTAGTATAGTTGATTTCGATGTAATCTTAGGTATGGATTGGTTGTCTCCATGTCATGCTATTTTGGACTGTCACGCAAAAATCGTGATGTTAGTGATATCGGGATTACCGAAGGTAAAGTGGAGAGGTTCTTTAGATTATGTTCCTAGCAGGGTATTTTCTTACTTGAAGGCCCAACGGATGGTTGGGAAGGGGTGTTTGTCATATTTGGCCTTTGTGAGAGATGTTGATGCAGACACTTCTACTATTGACTCTGTACCGGTAGTGCGAGATGTTCTGGACTTATTTCCTGCAGACCTGCCGGGTATGCCACCCGACAGGGATATTTACTTTGGTATTGACTTGGTGTCGGGTACTCAGCCCATTTCTATTCCTCCGTATCGTATGGCACCAGCTGAGTTGAAAGAATTGTAAGAGCAACTTCAGGAACTTCTTGATAAGGGGTTTATTAGGCTTAGTGTGTCTCCTTGGGGTGCACCAGTTCTATTTGTGAAAAGGAAATACGGTACTGTGCGGATGTGCATCGACTACAGGTAGTTGAACAAAGTTACAATCAAGAACAAGTATCTTTTGCCACGTATTGATGATTTATTTGACCAGCTTCAGGGAGCGAGAGTGTACTCTAAAATTGACTTGAGGTATGGGTATCACCAGTTGAAAATTCAGGATTTGGATATTCTAAAGACGGCAATCAGGACCCGCTATGGTCATTATGAATTTCACGTGATGTCTTTTGGGCTGACCAATGCCCCATCAGTATTTATGCACTTGATGAATAGTATATTCTAATCGTATCTCGATTTGTTTGTCGTAGTATTTATTGATGATATCGTGGTGTACTCACGTAGCCAGGAGGAACATGCACATCAGTTGAGTATTGTATTACAGAGATTGAGGGAGGAGAAACTTTATGCCAAGTTCTCTAAGTGTGATTTCTGGCTTAGTTCGGTGGCATTCTTGGGACACATAGTGTCCAGTGAGGGAATTAAGGTGGATCCGAAGAATATAGATGCAGTTCAGAGTTGTTCCAGACCATCTTCAGCTACTGAGATTCGGAGTTTTCTCGGCTTGGCCAGGTATTATCGTCGTTTTTGTGGAGGGTTTCTCGTCTAATTTGGCGCCTATGACTAAATTGACCTAGAAAGGTGCTCCATTCAGGTGGCCGTATGAGTGTGAGGAGAGCTTTCAGAAACTCAAGACTACCTTGACCATAGCTCATGTCATAGTTTTGCCTTCAGCTGCAGGCTCTTATCGAATGTATTATTATGTTTCTCGGATCAGTATTGGGTGTGTCTTAATGCAGGAGGGTCGAGTGATTGCTTATGCTTTGCGCCATTTGAAACCACATGAAAAGAACTACCCTATTCATGATCTAGAGTTGGCAGCTATTGTTCATGCACTAAAAATCTTGGAGGCACTATCTCTATGGTATGTATTGTGAGGTATTTACAGATCATCGGAGTCTTCAACACTTATTCAAACAGAAGGATCTAAATTTGAGGCAGCGAAGATGGTTGGAGCTGCTAAAGAACTATGATATTACTGTTTTGTATCATGTCGGGAAGGCCAACGTGGTGGTCGATGCCTTGAGTAGAAAGGTGGTGAGTATGGGTAGCCTCGCTTTCATTCCTGTTGGGGAGAGGTCACTTATATTAGATGATCATGCCTTAGCCAACCAGTGCGTGAGGTTAGATGTTTCGGAGCTCAGACGTGTTCTAGCTTGTGTGGTTTCTCGGTCTTCCTTATATGACCGCATCAGAGAGCGCCAATATGATGATCCCCATTTGCTTATCCTGAAGGACACAGTTCAGCACGGCGATGCCAAAGATATTACTATTGGAGATGATGGGATGTTGAGGATGTAGGGTCGGATTTGTGTACCAAATGTAAATGGACTGCGTGAGTTGATTCTTGAAGAAGCCCACAATTCGCGGTATTCCATTCATCCGGGTGCCGCTAAGATGTATCAGGACTTGAGGCAGTAGTATTGGTGGAGGAGGATGAAAAAAGATATAGTGGGGTTTGTAGCTCGGTGTTTAAGGTGTCAATAGGTGAAGTACGAGCATCAAAGACCGGGCGGATTACTTCAGAGACATAAAATTCCGGAGTGAAAATGGGAGCGTATTACCATTAGGGTTGTGCACGGATCGGATTGGATCGGATTTAGCACATTTTGGATTCGGATTTCGGATTATACAAAATGCAATCCGAATTCGATCCGAATTAACATTGGATCGTATCGAATTTTAAACTTTGGATCGGATAAATATTTCGGATTTTAGATCGGATTATCCGCATTATTATGACTTATTGCCAATCATACTCACTCTTTCGTAATGCTCTTTGTTTCTTGCCACTAAGATTGGTGTTATTAATAAAAACAAGAATGAATTAAGTGTTGTAGCAGATGCCACTAACTACTAAGGGCCTAACTCCTAAGGCGCTAAGTCTAACTAACATAGGAATGCTGCTAGCTGCTTAACATTTCAAAATTCAAATGCATCTAAACGTTTCAAAGAAATTCAAATCACAATATGAATTACATTGAAAGGCAACAATTGTCTTTCATTGTAATAAACAAAACACAATCTTCATAGCAAAATAAAAAAAACCAAAATCCCCACAGTTATCTAGTTTGGTCTTGACTGAAAAGGGAGGTGGAAGTCGAGCATGGAGTTGGACTCTTGGAGGCGGAAGTCGAATAAGGAGTTGGAGAATGTAGAGTGTTGGACTCTTGTTTTTGTAGACGAGAGACGGAAGCCGAATTTCGAAACAGAGAAATGTGAGAGAAAGTAGTTCCATTTAACTTATATAAGTTATAAGTTATAACCTAACCTAAGTGGGCAATGGGCAATGGACTGGGCTAGTGGGCTGTGGAAAAATGAAATACTCCCTAACCCTAAAATTTTAGTACATAGGTCCATATAATTTCAGATTTCGGATCGGATCAGATTAAAATTATACCAATCCGAATCCAATTCGAAAATCCAAAAATTCATAAAATACAATCTGAATCCAATCCAAATATCCGAAATTCGAAATTCGAAATTGAACAAATCGGATCGGATTTTGGATATCCGACCTAAATGAATAGCCCTAATTACCATGGACTTCGTAGTTGGACTCCCACGGACTTTGAGAAAGTTTGATGTTATTTGGGTAATTGTGGATCAGTTGACCAAGTCCGCGCATTTTATTCCAGTTGGGACTACTTACTCTTCAGAGCGATTGGCTGAGATTTATATCCGTGAGATTGTTCACCTTCATGGTATGCTAGAGTCCATCATTTCGGATCGGGGCACGTAGTTTACATCACAGTTTTGGAGAGCAGTGCAGCGAGAATTAGGTACACAGGTATAGTTGAGTACAACATTTCACCCTCAGACGGACAGACAGTCCGAGTGCACTATTTAGATATTGGAAGATATGCTACGTGCTTATGTTATAGATTTTAGGGGTTCTTGGGATTAGTTTTCTCCGCTTGCAGAGCTTACAATAACAGCTACCAATCGAACATTCAGATGGCTCCATATGAGGCTTTGTATGGGAGACGGTGTCGATCTCCGGTGGGTTGGTTTGAGCCGGGTGAGGCTAGGCTATTGGGTACTGATTTAGTTCATGATGCTTTGGAAAAGGTTAAATTGATTTAGGATCGACTTCACATGGCGTAGTCAAAACAGAAGAGTTATGCCGACCGGAAGGTTCGCGATGTTGCTTACATGGTAGGAGAGAAGGTAGTACTCAGAGATCGCCTATGAAAGGTATTATGGGGTTCGGGAAGAAGGGCAACTTGAGTCCTTGATTTATTGGGCCTTTTGAAATACTTAAGAAGATTGGAGAGGTGGCTTATGAACTTACATTGCCGCCTAGTTTATCAGGTGTTCATCTAGTGTTTCATGTATCTATGCTCCGAAAGTATGTTGGAGATCCGTCTCATGTTTTGGATTTCAGTACAGTGCAGTTGGATGGTAACTTGACTTATGATGCAGAGCTAGTGGCCATTTTGGACCGGCAGGTTCGAAAGTTGAGATCAAAGAACATAGCTTCAGTGAAAGTGTAGTGGAGAGGCCAAACAGTCGGAGAAGCTACCTGGGAGACTGAGCGGGAGATGCAGAGAAAATATCCATACCTATTTGAGACTCCATGTATAATTCTAAACCCGTTCGAGGACGAATGTTTGTTTAAGATGGGGAGAATGTAACGACCCGGCCGATCGTTTTGATTATTACAGCCTCGTTTCCCCATTTACTGCTTATCGTGTGTTCAGTTATAATTATGTGACTTGTCGGGGAGGTTTCAGAATGAATTGGAACACTTAGTTCCAAGACTTAAAGCTTAAGTTGAAATAGTTGATAGGATGTTGACTTATGTGTAAACGACTCCGGAATTGAGTTTTGATGATTCCAATAGCTCTGTATGGTGATTTTGGACTTAGGAGTGTATCCGAAAAATTATTTGGAAGTCCAAAATTAAATTAGACTTGAAATGGCTAAAATATGAAATTGAAAGTTGGAAGTTTGACCGGGCATTTACTTTTTGATGTCAGGGTCGGAATCCGATTCAGGAAATAAGAGTAGGTCTGTTATGTCATTTATGACTTGTGTGAAACATTTGAGGTGCGATTCATTGTTTTAACGTTGTTCGTAGTTTTCATTTGGCTTGAATTGGGGTGCGATTCATTGTTTTAACGTTGTTCGATATGATTTGAGATCTCGACTAAGTTTGTATGATATTTTAGGACTTTTTGGTGTATTTGGTTGAGGTCCCGGAGGCCTCGGGTGAATTTCGAATGATTAATGGATCAAAACTTAGACTTGGAAAAATTCTGGAAAATTTCTAGTTTTGGTGTAATCGCACCTGTGATGGAAATGGTCGCAGGTGCATGATCGCACAAGAGACACAATGGTCGCAGATGCGGCCTGGGCTAAGGAGGACAATGGTCGCAGAAGCGGGCAGGTGGACCGCAGAAGTGGATCGCACCTGCGAAGGCTCAGCCGCAAAAGCGGAAATTAGAGGGGCCAGACTGCTTCGTAGAAGCGAACTATTTCTCGCATCTGCGAGACCGCAGATGTGGTTAAAAATTTCCGCATAAGTGAAACCTCTTGGCAGTATACAAAAACAGAGGGGTCCGAGACTTTCTCATTCTTGAACATTTCAAACACGGGTTGAAGCGATATTTCAGAGAGAATTCATGAGTAAACTTGAGGTAAGTCACTTATGATCATTGTTAGTCAATAATATTGAATTATCATCGATTATTCCGACTAGATTACGTATTTTTGAGGTGTAATTTGAGGATTTGGGCCTAGGAATTTAAAAATAAGATTTGAGTATTTAAAGGTCGAGTTGATGTCGGAATTTGATAAATTTGGTATGGTTGGACTCGTGGTTGAATGAGCGTTCATATTCTGTAACTTTTGTCGGGTTCGAAGATGTGGTCCCCACTGAAATTTTTGAGTTTGAATTTCGAATTTTGTTGGAAAATTTAGTATTTTCATATGGAATTGATTCCTATAATTTGTGTTGATTGTATCGAATTAATTGTGACTAGATTTGAGGCGTTCGGAGGCCGATTCGCGAGGCAAGGACATATTGGAATAAAGAACTTACACGGTTTGAGGTAAGTAACACTTCTAAACTTGGTTCTAAGAGTATGAATCCCTAAATTTCATGTTATATGAATTGTTTGAAGGTGACACACATGCTAGGTGACGGGCGTGCACCATAGAAATTGTGACTTAATTGATTCCGTGGAGTTACGTAGTCAAATAATCATGTCATTATCCACATATATCTTTCACGTGTTAGAGAAAATTGAGCTGAGACTCATGTTAAAGATCATGTTTAAGCTACGTGCCAATATTTTAGGACCCACAGAGGTTTTATTGCTATTGAATTACTTGTTTAAATTTACAATTTTGTATTCAGTCACATCTATCATTTGCATATCATATCTCAATCTCCGTTGTTATTCATTGATACATCATATCATCATGTCGGGTTGATTTTCATGTCATTGAGAGCCCGAGAGACTAGAGATTTTGAGTGATATTTATGGGATCGGGCTGCACGCCGTATCATATTTTATTTATTTCTGCCTTGATTTGGCTATTATAACGCTTGGGCTGAAGGAGCCCCTCCGGAGTCTGTATCCCCTACAGTGAGCGCGGTTGATTTTATATTGAAGGATGGAACTTCCCTGGCCATGGATCTTGCCCGAAGTATTTTATATTGAGGGATGGATTTTACCTGGGCATGGATCTTGCCCGAAGCATTTATATTGAGGGGTGGATCTTCCCTGTACACAGATCTTGTCCGAATCATTTATATTTGGGGATGGATCTTACCCTGGCTGGATTGGCCTTATACAGTACTGAGTGACTGACTGTCATTTGATGTGTGTGTGTCTATATATATATATATATATATATATATATATATATGGGATGGATCTTTCCTGGGCTGGATTGGCCATATATAGTACTGAGTGATTGAGTATTTTGAGATTTTGAGTACACGAGGTTTCCACTAAGGTGCATCACATACAATATGTACATTGGCATGTAGATATAAAATGTCATATTCCTCATATCATTCAGAATCAATCTATTTTACTTGTACTGAGTTTAACTATTGAACTTGAAAGCATGCCTACATTTTCTGAAATGTTATTCCTATACTAGACTGTACCCGTTGAGTGCATGGGGTCGATTGTACTCATACTACACTCTGCACTTCGTGTGCACATCCAGGTACTTTCGGATACGGCAACTGCTAGATTTCAAAGTTTTAATCTGTTGGATACTATCGAGGTAGCTGTTTGGCGTCCGCAGACCTTGTCTCTCTTTCCTTTCAGTTGTTTGTACTGTTCTATATTTCCAGACGGTGTTTTATCAGTCAGACTATGTTATCATTTAGATGCTCATACACTCAGTGACACCGGGTTTTGGGAGTGTATTTGCATCAGTATTTGGGGGATTTTTCCATTAAATTTAATTATTATGTTTTTAAACTTAAAGGAAATCATGATTTATTGAGGTTGTCGGCTTGCCTAGTATTAAGATAGGCGTCATCACGACATGTGAATTTTGGGCCATGACACCCATCTTGATCTAACTCATCTCAGCCCAACTAACTTCCATTTATTAACTCAATCCGCTTTGACTCGTCCAAAATCGGCCCAACCCGCCCATTTGACACTCGTACGCATAAGTCATTTATAATAAGTTGTACTTAGTGAGACCTTTAAGAATGTGAACTGGTCGAAAGTGGACGCGCTTTATAATTAGTCTTAAGGTTTATATCTTGTGGAAGCTATTTCATCAATTTTTGCAAAAGATGATTGTAAGAAAGCTTAATGTTTTTAATTTTCTCTGTATAATTTTGAGACTGTTATGAAAATAATTATATTGTGGATGTTTATTTATTACTCCGCTATAGATAATCTTCCTGAAGAAGATTATCCATTTAGTACTCTGTTGAAGTTTATCTACAAGCAGCTGATGCAGCCAGGTTGCAAGCAGCTCAATGAAATGATTTGCAGCAGCTTCTTATTAAACAGGCAGGTTGCAAGCAGCTCATGCAGACAACTTACAAGCAGCTAAAGAAAAGCCTTGCAGCTGTTTCCTAAAAAGCCTCGCAGCTGCTTCCTTTCTTCTATAAATAGAGGAGTTTTCAGTTCATTATGTACATAAGTTTAAAGTTTGAATAATATATTAGTTTCTCTCTATACTTGTCTTTACTTTACAGTTTTTATTTTATAATAAGTTATCAGCAAGAGACACTACCATCTCGAGAAAATACTTTGAAAGTATCAGAGGTACGAACTTTTTTTTTCTAAATAATGTCAAATCTTTCTAAACTAGAGTTTGTAGCCTTGGATATATCGGGTAAAAGCTACATATCTTGGGTGCTTAATGCCGAAATTCATCTTGATGCGATGGGTCTGGCAGACACCATCAAAGATAAAAATCAGGCATCAAACCAAGACCGTGCCAAAGCAATGATATTCCTACGCCATCACCTTGATGAGGGCCTGAAAATGGAATATCTTACTGTTAAAGATCCAGTCATACTGTGGAAATAATTTGAAAGATAGATATGACCACCTGAAGATGGTCGTTCTTCCACATGCACGTTATGATTAGACTCATCTAAGGCTACAAGATTTTAAATCTATCAGTGAGTATAATTCTGCTATGTTCAGAATTATTTTCCAATTGAAACTATGTGGTGATAATATTACTGATCGTGATATGTTGGAGAAAACTTTCACCACTTTTCATGCCTCGAATATGCTCCTGCAACAGCAATATCGAGAGATGGGATTTAAAAAGTATTCTGAACTTATCTCACATGTTCTTGTAGTCGAGCAACATAATGGGATATTAATGAAAAATCATAAAAGTCGACCTACTGGTTCTTGTCCATTCCCTAAAATGAATGAGACGAACTTCCACCAAGCTAAGCGTGGAAGAGGACGTGGCCCCAGTCGTGGTCATGACCGTGGTCGGGGAGGAAACTCTAATCGTGGTAATAACAATGCACCAAATAACCCTCCTCACCACCAGCAGTGGAAAAGGAAGGAACAAAATCATGAAGCGGTGCAAGAAGCAAAGCCAGAAAATGCATGCTATAGATGTGGAGGAAAAGGGCACTGGTCACGTACATGTCATATACCAAAGCACCTGGTTGAGCTGTATCAAGCCTCCTTGAAGAAGACAGAGAAAAATGCTGAAGCAAATTTTATTTCTGAAGATAATTTAGACTTCATGCATTTGGATGTAGCTAATTATTTTGCACTCCCAGAAGGAGAAACAAGTCATGTGATCGGTAGTGAATCTGTAGAAATATAAATATTTTAATTTATGTTGTTTGTAGTAAATAGTATGATTATGTAATTGTTGTACATAAATAAAAGTTATGCTTTGATAATAATGTTTACTATCATATTTATTTTGTTTATGTCATTTTGAAGAATATGGATAATCCTCAAATTATGTTTTGGATCAAAGACTAATCATGAAGATATTTGTGTAATTGATAGTGAAACAACTCATGCCATATTCAAAGATCAGAAATACTTTTCTTATTTGCATAAGGAAAAAGTAAGTGTTTCTACAATTTCTGGTAGTATAAGTTTGATTGAAAGCTCCGGAAGAGCTATTGTATTTCTGTCTAAGGGAACAAAACTTATTACAGACAATGCATTATTCTCCTCTAAGTCTCGAAGAAACTTGTTGAGTTTTATAGATATTCGCCGAAATGGGTATCATGTTGAGACAATAGATGAAATGAACGTGGAATATCTTTGTATTACAAAGAATATTTCTGGCCAAAAATACATTGTAGAAAAGTTACCCACTTTATCTTTTGGCTTATACTATTCAAAGATTAGTACAATTGAAGCACACTCTATCGTAAACCAGAAGTTTACTGATTCAAATACTTTTGTGCTTTGGCATGGCCGTTTGGGCCATCCTGGATCAATAATGATGAGACGAATTACTGAAAATTTGAGTGGGCATTCATTAAAGAACCTGAAGATTCTTACAAATGATGAATTTTCTTGTGATGCTTGTTATCAAGGCAAAATGATCACTAGACCATCACCAATGAAGGATCCCATTGAGTCCCCTACCTTTTTAGAACGTATACATGGGGATATATGTGGACCTATTCACCCACCAAGTGGGCAGTTTAGATATTTTTTTGTCCTAATAGATGCATCTTCAAGATGATCTCATGTTTTCCTACTATCATCTCGCAACCTGACGTTTGCAAAGTTATTAGCCCAAATAATTCGATTAAGGGCACAATTCCCAGATTATCCTATAAAGGCTATTCGCCTTGATAATGCTAGAGAATTCTCATTTCGATCTTTTGATAATTACTGCCTATTAGTTGGAATAAAAGTTGAACATCATGTAGCTTATGTTCATACTCAAAATGGCCTTGCAGAGTCATTTATTAAACGGCTGCAATTGATAGCAAGACCACAACTTATGAAAATAAAATTGCCCACTACTGTTTGGGGCCATGCTATCTTGCACGCAACATCACTTATCTGTCTCAGACCAACACATTATAATAAATATTCTCCGTCACAATTAGTTTTTGGTCATGAACCAAATATTGCCCATCTACGAATTTTTGGATGTGCCATATATGTGCCAGTAACACCACCACAGCGCAGTAAGATGGGCCCCCAAAGAAGGTTAGGAATATATATTGGGTTTGAATTACCCTCTATTATTCGCTATCTTGAACCATTGACGGGAGATTTATTTACTGCTCGATTTGCAGATTGTCGATTTGATGAAACAAATTTCCCACAATTAGGGGGAGAGGAAAAGGAAATCAAAAGAGAAATTGTGTGGAAAGTTTCATCATTATCTCATTTTGATCCACGTACCCCTATATGTAATCAGGAGGTCCAGAAGATCATCCATTTACAAAAATATAGCAAATCAAATGTCAGACGCGTTTACTGATTTGAAAAGGATAACTAAGTCACATATCCCTGCAAAGAATGTGTCTATACGAATTGATGTCCCAGCAGGACCATCTTCTAGCGTAAGAACTAGTTAACCTAAAGCACGCCTGAAGCGTGGTAGGCCTTTGGGTCCTAAGGATCGAAATTCTAGAAAAAGAAAATCGACAAATGATCAAAATGATATTATGAAGGGATCTCCTGAAGAGACCCAAGATCTGATTAGTTCTGAGATTCCTGAAGAAATCAATGAACCTGAGACTCAAGTGAGTGAGGAACTTTTAATAAGTTCTAATGGTGATAGGATTAATTTAAATCGATCTGAAATAGTGATGGATAATATTTTTGCATATAATGTTGCACTTAACATTATGCAAGATAGTGAGGATTGTGAACCCCGATCTGTCAAAGAATGTCAACAAAGATCTGATTGGCCAAAATAGCAAGGGGTAATTCAATCAGAATTGAACACACTTGCTAAAAGAGAGGTCTTTGGACCAGTAGTCCAAACACCTGCTGGGGTAAAACCAGTTTGTCATAAATGGGTTTTTGTGGGAAAAAGGAATGACCAAAATGAAGTTGAAAGATACAAGGCTCGCCTTGTCGCACAAGGATTCTCACAACGACCTGGAGTCGATTATGAAGAAACATATTCACCAGTTATGGATGCCATAACATTTCGATATCTCATCAGTTTAGCCTTACGTGAAAGACTTGAAATACATATGATGGATGTGGTTACATCTTATCTGTATGGTTCACTTGATAATGAGATTTACATGAAAATCCCTGAAGGATTTAAAATGCCTGAAGCATATTCGAAATCTCGGGAAATGTATTCAATCAGATTACAAAGATCTTTGTACAGTTTAAAGCAATCTGGGCGCATGTGGTATAATCGCCTTAGTGAATATTTACTGAAAGAGGGTTACATAAATGGTGTTATTTGTCCATATATTTTTATAAAGAAAATGACATTTGAATTTGTTATACTTGCTGTTTATGTTGATGACATAAATCTTGTTGGAACTCCAGGAGAGCTCCAAAAGGCAATTGAATATCTTAAGAAAGAATTTGAGATGGAAGATCCTGGAAAAACAAACTTTGCCTTGGATTGAAAATTAAACATTTAGCAAACGGGATCTTTATGCATCAATCTGCCTATACAGAAAGGGCCTTAAAATGCTTTTACATGGACAAAGCGCACCCATTGAGTACACCAATAGTTGTTCGATCACTTGAAGTGAATAAGGACCCGTTCCGACCTCCAGAAGAGGATGAGGAACTCCTTGGTCCTGAAACACCCTATCTCAGTGCAATTGGTGCACTTATGTATCTTGCTAATGCTACAAGGCCTGACATAGCATTTTCTGTTAATTTACTAGCAAGATATAACTCTTCTCCTACTCGGAGACATTGGGATGGGATTAAGCATATTTTGCGATATTTAAAGGGAACTCTTGATATGGGTTTTTTTTATGCTAACAAAGGTAGTGCAGATCTTGTTGGTTATGCAGATGCAGGTTATTTATCTGATTCTCATAAAGTTCGATCTCAAACCGGGTACGTGTTTACATGTGGAGGTACTGTCATATCATGGCGCTCCACAAAGTAGTCAATTGTTGCTACTTCTTCAAATCATGCTGAGATAATAACTATTCATGAAGCAAGTGGGGAATGCGTATGGTTGAGATCAGTGATTCATTTTATTCAAGAAAAATGTGGTTTGGAGTGTGATGAAAGATCCACAATTTTATACGAAGACAATGCTGCATGCATAGCCCAATTGAAGGGAGGATTTATAAAAGGAGATAGAACGAAGCACATTTCACCAAAATTATTCTACACACACGATCTTCAGAAAAATGGTGACATTGATGTGCAGCAAATCCGTTTAAGTGACAATCCGGCAGATTTATTCACTAAATCTTTGCCAACTTAAATTTTGAGAAGATGATATACAAGATTGGAATGCAGAGACTCAAATATTTGAAACAAGGTTTTCACCAGAGGGAGTAAAATACGCGATGTACTCTTTTTTCCTTACTAAAGTTTTTTCCCACAGGGTTTTCCTTATAAGATTTTTAATGAGGCAACTAGAAATGCGTATTACTAAATATGTGTACTCTTTTTCCTTCACTAGGATTTTTCCCACTGAATTTTTCCTAGTAAGGTTTTAACGAGGCACAATACCTTTTAATGAACATACAAGGGGGAGTGTTATGAAAATAATTATATTGTGGATGTTCATTTATTACTCTGCTATAGATAATCTTCCTGAAGAAGATTATCCATTTAGTACTCTGTTGAAATTTATCTACAAGCAGCTGATGCAGGCAGGTTGCAAGCAACTCAATGAAATGATTTGCAGCAACTTCTTATTAAACAGGCAGGTTGCAAGCAACTCATGCATACAGCTTACAAGCAGCTAAAGAAAAGCCTTGCAGCTGCTTCATGAAAAGCCTCGCAACTGCTTCCTTTCTTCTATAAATAGAGTAGTTTTCAGTTCATTATGTACATAAGTTTGAAGTTTGAATAATATATCAGTTTCTCTATATACTTGTCTTTACTTTACAGTTTTTATTTTATAACAGAGACCAGACATTTTTAGGCAGTGATTCGACTCGGTGGTACGTCGAGTCAATTTTGGAATCTTTTTTCTTTATTTTCTCCACAACGCGAGTTGGATATCTTTTTCACTTTTTTTTTTCTTTCTTTTTGCATCGTGAGTTGGAATTGTTCTGACAAATCTGACTTTATTCCTTTTTCTTTTATTTTGTTGACCTTTTGTTTTCTTAAATGAAAAGAAGAAATAAAGAGCGAACTCCCCTCCCAAATCGCAAAAAAGCCACGATTCTTCCATACAAAATACAATAACTTCCACTTCGCTTCACACTTCAAACCACCGCGGCATCTTGAATTCTTCCCTTTTCCGGTAAGTTTTCCCTCAAAAAATCTCACTATCTTCGAATTCAAGCCCTCAATATAATTTTGTTTTTCTCTTTCTATTATTGACTATAAGTTGTAATCTCTAGATTTAACATTTGTCAAACATTCCTTTTATTTATTTATTTATTTATTTATTTATTATTTGCTGTTTTTGTCTATAATTCGAAACCCTACATATGGCGATTTAGGGAATTTGCAATTTCCCATAGTGATTTGTAGCCCCGCACGTTTGTGTTTATGTCTTCGGTAGGATGAAAAAGAGTTGTTATATACACCGCGAGTTAAAGAAATTTTTACATGTTGTAGCAGATAATTTTCCTTATTTTCGAGATTACAAATCACACTTATTAAGGAGGCTTAACCCTAGATTTTCTTTATGTGATAGTACATATAGTGACGGTGTATATAACTTAAATAGGATGGGGGATGATAAATAAAATAGGATCAACAAGCCAAGTTTATATAACAAAATGACTTGAAGTTACCCAAAAAAAGAAAAAAAAAGAAAAGAGAACCTGAATTACAAGACATTTAGCCTAGAAAGTTGATGATGGTGGTGTCCGGGTCAACTTATGCATACCTTTACTTTTTCACCGGTACCTGCTACCTTCACAGGTGTCGGCTAAACATGCTCATTGGTTCTGGAAAAGATCACATAGTGTTTTTTTTAATGAGGGTAGTGTCTGAACTAACTTGTGCGTATCTCGACTATTTCATCAGGTACGTGTTACCTCCCACCAACACATGTATCGAGTAATTCTGTCCACTAAAGCTTAGAAAGATGGAAAGAAATTGCCTATTATTATTTTGCCTCCACTGAGATTTAGTCTCATGGTTAATTTGCTAATAAGTTTTTTTGTCAGACTTGGTACTTGTTTATTTGCTTGTGACAAGTTAATTTTAATATTACAAGTCGTTACTACTATGGTTGCGAGAGGTTTCTCTTCTGAAATATTTAAGAAGTTAATTGTGTAGCAAATCTTAGTGATGAGTTTTTGAATGCTTGTTTAGTTTGTTATGTAGAATATGAGGTATTCGCTAGTGTAACTATTGATTCAAAGTTTATCCTTTCCAAAATTTGAGAACACGTGGAGGACAATTATAACGGTGATATTGTATTCATATAATGTATTTTATGTTTTTCACTTGATTCTTGATATATATTGAATATTGATACTTGTTATTTGATGCGGTTATTGTTGCTTGTTGATTTGAAGTTACTGTTTTAGTAGAACCCACTGCGGCGAAATCCTTCATCTGCCAACTGGTACGGTTTGAGAATAGTTCTTAGCTGATGGCTGACAAAACAAGAACCAAGCCAGTAAATGTTTACCTCTATATTCCAAACATTATAGGTGAGTTTTTCTTTGAAAATTTGTTTTAAGAAATTCAAAGAAGCTTCATACAAAGAAATGCCGCTTAAGTGATTATTAAAATGTTTAGTGAGTATTTAGATATTTGTGCCGAATTGGTTGTTACATATTCTGTTGGATGCAGGGTACTTAAGAATTTTGATGAATTGCGTTGCGTTTGCTGTGTGCTTTGCGGACAAAAAGCTATTTTCGCTTCTCTATTTTGTTAGGTGAGTTGCTTTATTTCTTATTTGTTTTCTTTTTGAGTTTATGGAAGTGGGGTTGTTTTATTGAGTTTTTGGTTTCCAGCTTTGTCTGTGATGCTTTGGATGGTTGGTTTGCCCGAAAATTCAATCAAGGTGAGAATTTTTCCTAGTTTTATGTTTTGATGAAATACCATGTCTCTTTGGATAAGAATAATAAACCATTAAAACCAAAGGAAGAATATACTGAACAAATTGACTGAATATGCTGAACTTTGAAAGAATACTTAGCTTAGAATAATAATAATGAATAAATACAAGTAAGGATTCAGAGGTACAAACAGAAATGAAAACTAGAATTTTGCCTGAGGAACTAGAAACCTATATGTAACTGACCTTTTACCTTACTTTATCAAAAAAAGTACCCAAAAAAAAAAGGAACCTGTACCTGACTCTCACATTTTTATCTAGAAGGTTTTCTTTTATTACTCTATCTGCCATAAAGAATGAAAGAATGACTCTACCTACAAAGAATTTGGTAAAGAAAGAATGAAGATTGTGTGTCTATGAATGACGAAGAGCTTTGACGCAATCACCTTGGCTGATAATAAGAGAATGAACTTCCAGCAGCATTAAGGAGTGCCAATCGGAGACTCTGTATAGAGACTGGTCTGAGCTATTTATTTGGGAAGCTCCTACTAAGATGAGAGAATGAACTTCCAGCAGCATTAAGGAGTGCCAATCGGAGACTCTGTATAGAGACTGGTCTGAGCTATTTATTTGGGAAGCTCCTACTAAGATGAGAAATTCCCTGATAAACTTGTACCAGGTGAACTCATATTGGCCAAAGCTCTGAGTAAGTGAAGCATCATTATTTCCCTACTTCATGACCCTGTAGTCCTCATGTGAATGCATCTTCAGCTACATTTGCCTCTGAAGCAGTTCCTTCTCTGTAATCCCGGTGCATTTGAAACTCCCTTTGCTCCATCGGCTTCCGCCATTTCCCAAAACATTCATGCCTTCCAATCCTATCTTGTCCTTCACGAGCAATGATATTTCTGTTCTCTCGAGCAAGCAACTCTATCTTATCCAGGGCTATCTAATGCAACGCTGAAATCAATAGAATAAAAAACAACAGCATAGCATATGAGTGAGTTTGCAAGTCTTGATTCCAAGCTAAGCTCATTGTGCTTAAGAGCAGCCATCAGAACTGTGGCGGGATTTGTAGTTCTAAATAACCGCCAAAAGTCCCTCATGATCCCCCTAGAAATGTCAAATAGATGCTTATGTGTAATAACCCGACAATTTTTATAGAACTTTTAAGAGATTACTTTATTTCACTTCCGCAAACAAAAGATGTTAGGCTTACCTAGTCGTAGAGACTAGGTGCCGTCACGACGGTTCACGGAGGGAGAAATTGGGTCGTGACAGATCCTGACTCAGAAGGAAAAGCTATATGCTTAACACATAGAATTCGATGTAGGTAAGGATGTGCTCCAAAGTTTTCAATTCCACCTTATCAACCTGAAAAGATATATATATATATATATTCTTGGGGATAGGACACCCGGTGCAAATCAAAAAAAAAAAGAATAATTAGTACGTGGCTACTGGGCTAAAACATTACATATAACATTAGAAAATAATATTTTTAAGGGTCTAGAATGTGGGCCAAGCTCATTCTTGTTGGCTGCCACGTGTCTTAGTGGCTTAGGGACTCCACACTAAGATTTTTATCTTGGTTATTTGAGAAAGAACAACAACATTGTGGAGAACTTTCCGGAACAAGGTGGCAGCGACAATGTGTTAGAGAATACAACAACAACAACGACAACAACAACAAACCAGTAATTTCCCACAAGTGGGGTTTGGGGAAGGTAAGATGTACGCAACCTTACCCCAGCCCCTGCCCCTGAAAGGACAGAGAGGCTGTTCTCGATAGACTCTCGACTAGAGAACGACTGAAAAAGAAAAGGTAATTGCAACAAGTAGGAATAACAGCAAGATGAAATAAGATTGAATCCAAGAATACAGTCAAACTCTATGTAGTAATAGCCAATGCTAGCGAACTGAGTAAGACAGAGAGAAACGCTCGACTACCTACGAACCTTCTACTCTAATCTTTGACCTCCACACCCTCCTGTCTAGGGCAATGTCCTCAGTCAGTTCCAGCTGCGCCATGTCCCGCCTAATAACCTCTTCCCAACACTTCTTAGGCCTACCTCTACCCCTCCTGCTACCCACCGAGGCTAACCGCTCTCACCTTCTAACTGGGGCTTCTATACTTCTCCTCTTAACTGTGAGAATCTTTTTTGGGGAAAAGCCAAGCAAACATGTATTTATATCTATTCCTATTCGACCAGTATATATTACATTGAATTTGATCCATGTGGTTATTATTTATATCTTGAAAATGATTATGACAATAATTGGGTACAAAATGGTTATGACAATGATTGATGAGCTTTTAAAGAATCAATCTACTGCAACCCCGCTTTATGTGTTATTAGAATTGGCTATACTTTTCAAAGCTCACATAGGCAGATATAGAAATATGCCTTAGATTAAGTAATCAAATTAAGGTGTCAAGAATGGATCTGGTTGAGGTAATATATCGCTGGTTTAGGATATACATGAATCTCACTTTCTTTTGAATAGGTAAGTATTATTGATGTCAGGAAAACATCACTAAGAAGGTGCTGTACATCCAAAAAGAAACTTAAGCGAATCAACCCTGTCTATCTATACAAAAGTTTCTGTAAATTGTAAGTGTTTCAGCACCTTCAACTACTTCCAATTTACACCAAAAAGAAATCATAAGGATGTAGTAGTTCTCCGGGCTGAGCTCCTCTTATCTTCAAAACATCTCTTGTTTCTTTCCATATATACCTCCAAATACCAGCTGGTATGGTGTTCCAGGTTTTTCTGTAACTGTTTAGGCAGCCCTTTCCTGCTCCAGCAAAGAAGTACTTCTACTGTTAATTTTGGCGTAGCCCATTTCATTCCCATCATATTCAGTAACATCTGCCGTACCTATGGTTTATGAAGTGATAGGGCAATGTATAAAGTGGTGATTGATATCTTCAAAATATTCCACACAAATAACATCTATTTACAAGTTGTATGCCTCTCCTTTTTTGATTTTCCTGAGTCAGACAGGCTTTCTTAACAGCTAACCATCACATAAGTTTCCCTGGAGCTTTAGTATTCCAGATCTGCTTCCAAGGATTGTTTGCTGACTGGTTCACCTCATTCATAGACATATTGTATCCAGTGTTATCAAAGGCGAAAAGCGCAAAAAAGTTCTAAGGCCTGTTGGGGCTTTAAGCGCAAAGCGCAAATAAAGCGTGGGCTTTAATGAAAAAAGGTGCAACTTGAGAAAAAGTAAAAATATGTATATGTAGTACAAGACTAATAATTATAAGTATGAATAACAAATATATGGACAAAAAAATTGGAAAAGAAAATTACGATAAAGTGAAATATCAATTGTTTAGTGTCACCTTTTTAGGATCACACTCATTGTCAAGGAAAAGTATGCCTAAGAGCCTTGATGCGACATTGAAGCGCCCACAAAGCGAGGCGAAGCGCTCAACATGTTCCGAGCCTCGCTTCAGGGCTTAAGCGCGCCTTTGACAACACTGATTGTAGCATGCCTATAGAGTGAAGATACCATCCATTTGCCCTTTCCAAAAAAATCTTGTCCTCGCTATTGTTTACACTTTTAAAATCTGAGAGCATATAAAGCATTCAGTCATTTCATGGACCTCTCAATCACTGAGCTTTCTTCTGGAATGTAATTGACATTTCAACTGTTGCCTTCTCTGCCTTGTGCTACTTTGAGATCAAATTTTCTATTTAAATATGCGTTAATGATCTTCTATCAACTACCAGCTCCTCCCCCCCCCCCCCCCTTATTTTTTAAATGTGAATTATTTGCTTAATTTGAAAGGAAACTGCTTGAGGATTTGTGACTTCATTTCCTCACTGAATCTTTTATGGATTTCAAGCTATTGGTTACTAGTGATATGTGCACTAAAATTTGATACAGGTTAGTAACTTCATAAAAAGTTGCCGCCAAATAACCATGAGATCATGGGTTCAAGTTGAGGAAACAACTCTTGCAGAAATGCAAGTAAGGCTGTATGCATAAGACCCAATGTGGTCCGGCCTTTTCCCGGACCCCGCACATAGCGGGAGTTTAGTTAACCGGGATACCCTTTATTTTATTGCTTCGTAAAAAGAAAAAAAATTACACCGGATAATAATGTGTGCTTGTGTAGCATCTGTGAGTTTCCCCCCCCCCCAGTTGTTTGGCTTTGATGGACAGTATTTGGGTTTCATATGTAAGACCTGCCATATATTTTTGATTGCCAATTTGTTTAGGCAACTGAAAAAGTATTTTGATTGTCAATTTTCCTCTCTGGATTCAGCTTCAACGTTTGGGGCTGTTTTGGACATGGTGACAGATAGGTAGTGCCACATTTCTAACCCTCAACTCTCAATCCCTCAAAACTCTTGTGGTTGAATATCTAATATATTTTCCCTTGCTTTCATATTAAAGATCTCAATTCTACTTTCTTGTTTATGTGGGCCGGTATGATTTTTCAGGGTTAGCACTGCCTGTCTGCTGGTGATTCTTTCGCAGGTTTATAGGTAGTTTCATTAACTCCTATATGCGTAAGCTTTTGGGTTGTTAAAAGCTCTGGCATATTTGAGATTTATTTCCTCCTGTGTCCTCATGCTTCCAGGCCTGGTCTAGTTTTCTTGTCATTGCTTGCTCTAGATATTTCCAGCCATTGGTTGCAAATGTATAGGTAATTAACTCTCCACTTAACAGATATCCTTTAAGCAAGGATTGGTTCTGCATTATCTTTTCTCCTATCTTGTGTTTTAGACTTCTCATTGATCAGGGCTTTGTCAGATGAATAATTTTCTTCAAATAATATTGCAGTACCTTCTTAGTAGGAAAAACAAGTCATAAAGATGTAAAAGACAGCAGTAGCTGGCTATTCAAGCTTTATTATGGAAATAGGATGTTTATGGGCTATTGTTGCGTATCGTGTGAGGTAACTATCTCTATCGATCCTGAAAAGCTTAGAGCTTCTTCTTCTGGACAGAAGTTGCCATCTAACTTTAGTTTTTATTGACCAGGTTCTTTATATTACCTTGTTCCTTCTTGCAAGGAACCAAACTGAAAGTCTTATTGATGTAAGACCATTGCTATTATGATCTTATATATCTTTCTATTTCTGTTGCCTTGTGTTTAAGAAGCTGATTCACCATTTCTGCATTTCATATTTAGGTTCTTGTAAATGCTGCAACAACAAGTTGGATTTATCTCGTCTTACTCGCTCTTCTTCTATTTGGATGGGCAATCAAACAATTTGTTAATGTTATCCAGGTAGACAACTGTTACCTATGCTAGATTTTGACAGTCTATAGAAGAACTGTGCATATGTAATATATCTTATTTGCCGAGTTTGTTTTGCCTAGTGCTAAATCCTGTTATCAATATGACGCTTTTCTGGTTTCAGATGAAAACTGCGGCTGATGCTTGTGTGCTGTATGACATCAACAAAAAGCAGTAATAGTGATATAGACGCAAAACAAGAGGCTTCTGCAATAATGCTTTTCAGGATAGTGCATTTGGTTTTCTGGATAGTGCGTTTGGTCATGCATTCCTGTGGTTCTTCGGTGCAGCAGCTTCTTTGGTGATGGCTTGAGTTGGAAATAGCCTTTTGATGCATACGTTCCGTAGAAATGAACCTGAGATTTTTGATTAACAACTGCTTATGGCCTAAGGCCTAATCATGTATGCCATTTCTACCCCGAATGGTTCTGTGTGCTTAAAGTTGGATATGATTCTAACGGGTTCATTTTTCTTTTTTGCTTAGTTGGAATGTACATACTCTTTGGCAAATCACAGGGATTTTAATGCTTATTCTCTGATTGTTTTCAAATAGCCTGTGGATTTTGTCTCGTCTCGGTTCATTTACTTTGGTTGGAATCTGCTGTTTCCAAGAATTCACGCTAATATATGAAGCTCCAACATGTTAGATTAAAGTACTTTTGGTCTTTTTGCCGCCCAGTTTAAGTTTAGCTCTCTTTAATATTACCTATAGAATCAATCGCGAATAGAAAAGAGAAAAATAAGGGATAAGTGAACTCGATTCACTCCACGCTGCAGTGGCTAAAAGTTTATCATGTTCATCTTGTAAATGCAATTCATGAGAACAGATGCATATCCAGAAGGGGTGTGTAAAAAAATCCTACCTTTGAGAAAGTGTTTTGTTTTGTCAGTACAGATTATTTATCAAGCAAAACTATTTTCTGTAAGGAGCTTGAATCATTTGTTTACTCTCAAGTTTTATTACCCAGAGACAAAAATGCTATGCAGGTTGAAAATTTTGCAGGTTAAGGCTCAACCCGGCTACTTGCCATTTAGGCTGCTTTATTGAAAATCATCAACCCTCTACACAAGAAAACGTGAGTTAAACTTGGAAAATGATAATAGTATCAAATAATAGTGAATGATACCCAGTCCATTTTATAGCAAAAACTGCTGCTACTATGCACATAGGATGAAGATTGAAGAAAGGGATAACTTGAAAATCTCATTAATGAAGATGAATCTTCACTCAAAAAGATATCCTCATAAAAAATACATCACCTAGTATTGAAGATAAACAAATGAAATGCCGGATTAGAATTAATACAGGCTAAAACCAAAAAATTGGCTAATGATAATAGAAAGGCCTAAACCAATTGCAACAAGGGAAGAAGCCCAAGTGAGCTTCTCAGTAATTCTAGGAATCCTATCCTTCAATGCCTGACTACATGAGCCAATAAAAGCAGTATAACTTCCCATTGCCATAACAGTTCCAACCAAGAACATACCCAAGAAAGCAGCACCTGCTAAACGAGAAGGCAAAGCAAGCGCGGGCAAGATTATCATCAGTGCATCAGGTTGTAACCCATGGACAATGCCAGTCGCAAAAGTTGCAAAGCCGACTTTCTTTTTCTTCCCAATAACTGGAGTATCAATGCCTTTATATACACTAACGTCAGACTCGCCATTTTCAAGGGCAACATACAGGGAATGGGCTTCAGATGCTTCCCTAATTCCCATTGCTCCAATAACAAGAAGGGTGAAGCCTACTACTCTTGTACCCCATGTACGAATAACTTCAATGTGGAGTCTGTCCTTTAAGAGCAGAAACAACAAGCCAAAAATCAATTGCCCAGCATCGTGACCACAGCCCCAGAGGGCTCCCACTGCCGCACTCTCCATCCTTGTGCGGCCTATTGACAAAGGTGCCAAAGCAGCAAGATGGTCAGGACCTGATAGTGTGTGTAGGCAACCAGCAAAAAAACCAGTCCATGCACTGCTTAGTAGTTCATTACGAACAAGTCGACTCCCTACTGCTGCTGCTACCGGTCCTCCAGTCTTAGTTGCAGCTTGAAAACTAGCAAATGCTGGTGAAACAATGACCGGGTGGATGAGCATAACAAACACGGCTGACAGAAGAACTATGGTACTTGCAGAAAGGACCTGAATGGAATCATATAAAAACACAAGACATGCTGAGGAGAAAAACTTTTTTGTAGAAGCAAATTGTAATGCATGGACCATCAATGGCCTTTTCTAGCCAGTTACCTGATGCTATGAAATTCAATGAACGCTATTTTAAATGGTATAATTGAAAAACTATATACTGAATATTGTTATTTCACACCACAGCAAGGTGAACCTCTCCGTAACCCGGCTTCAATTCCTACTGGTTTATACTTTATCCAACAGGTTTGACAAGTCTGTGGTGCTTATGCTAAAAGCTCTCTACTACTGGCATCATCTTGACATCAATATTGCAGTTTCATAGAGTTGTAAACTGTTTCTAACTTCCATCTAAATGAAGAAGGTATGTTTCTATTTGAACAGAAGGTTGTTGAATATGAACTATTTCGATATGATGTAACTACCTGTAAATTAATGAATATTCTAATAGAAGGCCCATAAGATAAGAACAGCGGACAAAAAATATTGAAGACACACCACCTTCATCCTTCTTTATAAGTAATAGTTTAATCCTTTTTTTTTTTTGACAAACAGGATATTTATTTATCAAATACTAGGCAACATCAGTCGTAAGATCCATAGGATCATTATATTGCAACGATAAACCATGCATGGCATTCAGATTACCAAGCTTGGCCAACTGCCTATAGACATTCACTAACACAGACTTAATAGTTTAATCCTTAATGCTTCAATATTGGTTTTCTTGCTTTCATTGTAGGAAAGCAGTCGCAAAATGTAAAGCTATGTTTCATATCCATTTCTACAGATCATTCAAATGACATCCTTTTATTAAATAAACCTTCACATTGTTCGACTTGAACGTCTAGTAATTTAACACGTGGATACAACAGATTTCAAAGTATATTCTTTTAACACTTTTTTCCCAAGAAGGTAACAAAAGTACTTTCTTTTAAAACTTATTGAGGTAAAGTTGCAAAACATGCTCTATTGACTTTTGATTTGGTATTTCTTCTTTTTCTGTTGCTTATATTTTCCAAATAATTTGATTGGTTTTAGCTGAACAATGGTATATATTGAGCTAAGATTTCGAAGAGAATGTCTCTGCATTATTGTTTCAAATAGTAGATAAAAATTTCGTAGAATAAATGTAAACGGCAAAAAAGTAGAGGAATAATTAGGTAAATTTTTCATTGTTTTCATTATTTAAGAATATAACTCCAATATTGAAAATTTATTGCTAGTTGTTGTTCTTTCCAAATTAAGTCTGGCAAATGAATATAAGCGAACGTATTCCTAATATCAGATGATTTATGAGATCAATAAATGGAAAGTTAAAAAAGGAACCAAAAAATTATGTCCACAATGCTAATTTGTTTTTCATTTGTAGTGCATAGATATTATACCACACAATGTTTCCTTGGTGAAACTCAAAAATAGAGCATTCAAACAAAATCCAATCCTAGTAAAGAGATTTTGATAAGAATTAAGAAATGGACTTTGGGCTTAACTGAACCCCAAAAGCTAGCTCATGAGGTGAGAATTGCCAAAGACCATATAAAGAGACCTACTGCCCATCCTATGACCGAAGAGGGAGGGACTTCTAACTGTTGGGTTTGTAGTGCAAAAAGGTGGCTAACTCGTCTTCCATCATTTAAATTGAATCTAAGTGGATCAACTAGTTTTTGCATGAAAGATGAAATGTTTTTAGACCATAATTGCAATTACAGTAATGCAGGAAACAAGCAAAAGCATATAGAAAGCCACACTGACCAACTTACCATCGGTACTGAAAAGAATGTTATAACTCATCTGACAGCATACATCAGATTGTGATGAGTGCTTTTAATGCTTTTCAAGTACCCAAATGATCTGTCCCCATAAACCAAGCAACAAAAACACCTCATAAGCAAATCGTAGAACCTAAAATCGATGATAAGACTTTTGAATTGTACCCTAGTCAACAGTATAAGATAACAAACATGTTCCATCAGAAACTAGAATTCTGCTAATTAATTTGCTCAAGTATACCAGTTCAATTAACAAGCACAGATTTGGAAAAGCAACCACATATTCAATCGGATTACTAAAACATGATGCTGAAAAACTAGAAGGTAATATTATTCCCTCTGGATGTTGAAATTCAACCATTGTAGGCTCAGAAACCAGTATTTAGTATCCTAACCAACTCAAGTTTTACCCAGTATACATATATAAAATGAGGTAGTGAACGTGTTGCATTGGCACTGAGAGATATAACTAAATCACGGCAAATTTTCCTTTGAAACTGAAATGCAATCCCCTTTTAAAGTTGGTATATCCAACAAGTGTAAGAAGGTCCGGCAAGAAATGGCCAGCTAGTGAAGTTTTTCCTGGTTACAAAAACCGCAGATCTAAATACAAAATCTACCGAGGAAGCTCTTCAATTACTTCATAAGATTTTGAAAAAGATGGAAAATCCAACGAACTTGAGGGCATGCATAGTTGCATACTACATTTACAAATATTTCCTCAGGATTCCACGGATTACGAAGATTTTATCTTCCCAGCTGTTACCAATTTAACAAGTAAATTGAAGCTTAACTGCAAGCTTAGTTTTTTCTCCTGATATTTTATCTCATTGAAAGATGCTCAGTTGTATGAAACCACCCTTGACGGTTCAATTGGAACTAATGGTTATAGGACCGGCTAACTGAATCATGGACATACTTAATCACTCTTCACATGAAGGTGATTAAAGAACACTATAATAAAGCAAAAATCGACATTAAATTGAAGTTTATATTAATTAACTTTCCTCATATACACCAACATGGGAGCTGAACTTTTCATTTAGATGGCGGTGGTATCTGGGCCAGCTTGACACTTTGTCTATCCAACACTAATGAATTGGGCATAGATACAAAACTTAACACTTTGTCTATCCCAATTTGTTTGAAACTTCTTGCTTATCCTCATAGGCTGAGCTAGAAGCCCGGCTATGGGTTCGGCTGAACCCAGTAGCTTTTATTCCAACGGTGTATTTATGTTAAGAAATTCATTAAATATGTATAAATATTAAATCTAAAACTCAGCTATTTGCAATTGAAGTCATGTTTAAAAATCCAGAGCCAATAAATAGGGCTTATCCCAATGTACGATAACGCTATGAATAACCCAGTATGAAATTTTACCAACTCTAGGAGCTAAATAGGGCTACTTAATTCACTTTTCTTAATTAAATTCTACAAATTATACTAGCAAATTTTCTCGTATCAAAATGACAAAAAACATACATTTATAAATATGAGTCAAAATGCTACCAAATTAAAATCTGAATGTAGGCAAACTAATAGTATCAAACATTCAACTTTAGGAGCTAAATCGGACAACTAATTCACTTTTCTTAATAAAATTCTAGAAATTATACTTGCAAATTTTTCTAGTATCAAAATTACCAAAAGAAAAACATTTTCAAATATAAGCCAAAATTACCCCAATTTTTTTTTTTATCTTGGCAAAGGATAATGGATTACCTTGTTCTGTTGAGATATTCTTTCAGCAATCCGCTTGAGCAAATCGGGCTCCGATCCGGATCCGTTTGGAAAACCCGGAGATGTAAACGGTTTTTTCTCATGTCCATTTTGGGTAACAGAGAATGAAGAATCATGGAGGCATTTGAAGGAGAGCGAGTTGTTGACTCGGCGCGACTCAAGACTCAGTAGTGAAGAAGGGAGGTTAAAGTCCACGTGGCGAATTCTAGGAAGAGAAGGAGATGGGTTTAAATGGAGTTTAGAGGGAAATGGAGTTGTTGTGGAATAGATAAGCTTCTCCATTACAATTTGGTTGCTTGAATTTGGTTATCTTCTCCTCCCTCTGTAGTTTTACAGATTTTGTAGGAGAGAGAGAGAGAGAGAGAGAGGGGTTGTTTGAGTTGGTAAGAGGATAACGTAAGCAATTTTCAAATTTTTATCTTTTTCTATTTTATTTCTTTTCTACTTATAATAATAAAAATTCTCCACTTAAATATAATATTTTTATTTATTTCAACCTCATGATACGCGTCCAATTCACACGTTACTGAAGTCCGGGGCTGTTTGTGTTTCGAATGTATAAATACAAAAATATTTAATTTTCTTAATTTTGACTAAAAATGGAGTTTAAGAAAATGAGAAAGACTTTTGATTCTTTTAAACTAAAGATTTATAATGTACCAAAATATTCTTTGAATCGTGTGGTCTTAAATATAACAACAATAACAATAACATACCCAGTGTATTCCCATAAGTGAAGTCTGGAGAAGGTAGTATGTACACAGACATTACCCCTACCTTGTGAAGATAGAGAGGTTATTTTCGGAAGGCTCGGCTCAATAAAGCAAAAACGTGGTTTTAAATATGTCATATAGAATATTGGAATTAAAGAGCCACCAAAAGAAAGGTATTTTTAAAAATAGACTATAAGGAAAAGTAAGACACTTAAATTGAAACGAAGGATGTACTAATTATGCAACTGTATATATACGAAGTTAAAAACCTTTTTTTGGATACACGATCAATAATAAACATAAATATCTCGATAAAAATGAGATATAAACTAATTAGGTGCTAAACATAACTGATACATATATGATAATTAAGAAATACTAGTCTCTTATAGTCTTGTTATTAAGAAATCTAACACTTTCTCTTGATATCCATGTTACGTTGATAAGGAACTTACAATATATAGTTCTTTAATTAATTATATGGTTCCAGTTTCGAATATTTGTTAGTCTACATATGTTGCTATAGAGGTAGAGAGAAAATTGATCGAGGAAACTCGATCAAACTAGAGTAAAAGCTTAAGAGTAAAGAAACCTCAACACACCAATATTCTACACACTTAGAGAGTTTTACTCATTTGCTTTCGCAACACTACTTGTTCTTTTATGTTATTTTGACTATTTCTCTAGATTATTGTTTATTTTAGCTTCAAATCGAGCTCTAGTTTGTTGCAGTCTGATATTAATATTTGTTACCTTTTGTAACAAACCAAATAAGAACGTTATCCCCGTAAGAATTGGAGCGTTGGGGATTCACATGACACCTATCATAAACGCTTTCTCTTCTTTGTGATCTAAAACTAAAACACAAAAAAGGAAGGGGTGAATTGTGCCCAATTTAAAAACTTAGTTGACTAGAGAGAGAAATAGTCGACTAATCTTTTCCAGGAGGTTTGATTTCAGCAAAAGTAAATTATGCAGAAATAAAAATAGTAAAGACTCAGGAGATTTATACTGGTTCAGTATCGGTGTGATACCTATATCCAATTCCCTTGGGCCACAAGGGTTCTCTTAGATCTTCAATATTGAGTTGTTACAACAGTGTGATTTTAGTTCGTTCACCACTAACGATATTCAACAACAATGTTTATCTTTGCTTGACACAACTCTTATTTTGTCTTCTAATTTTCCTATCTTTTGCAACACTAGTAAACTCAAGAGCACAGTGTTTGTACTAAGAATTAGAAAGATATAAAAGCATGTATTAAGTTGCGTGAACTTCCTCGCCCTTCCTCCTATTCTTTAATAGTGCTCGATGGAGTTCCTGATTCCTCTTTGATATTGTGGAAAATCATTGATAGTGCGACTTTTCCTTTTAAGGCAGAATCTTCTAAGAGTAGGACCCAAGGGTAGCCTCATGAATCCAGCATGTGAAGTACAACCAGATTCATTCTCAATGTGCAATTTGGCTCCTTCATCTTTCCAATCATTTGCTCTTAATTCCTCTGCTAATTTCTCTTTCTTGACTGATTTCCTTTCTTTCTTTGTATTTTTTTGATGGGTAAATTTAAATATCATAGTCGTTGGTTCTTTGATATGCTTAGATTAATTTTCTTTCCTTTCTTGTGTTCTTCAGAGCCGTTGCTTCTTAAATTCTCTTATGCCTCCTTGGATTTGATTAGTGAATCTGCACACATAGTAAATTTACATTAATCAAGGCTATTTATTATTAATCATCATTAAAATTCTAAACCTAACAAAAACTACGTGGAGTACTAATGTATGTAAGTTGAATACAAACATGTGCACAAAATATTGAAATTAATATTGTGTAAATTGCTCGAAAATAACAACACACAAACAATCACACGTGCATTGTCATGTGCTCCACTCCTATACTTCAATATAACTATGTCGGTGAAAATTTAAATAGAGAAGGCAATATCTTTGAAGCGTCATCTTTTTTATTCGCAGATCAATGTCCCATATGCAATGCAGGAGCAAATGATCTACAATCAGTTTGACTCATAATCCAATAATTCTTTATCTACAGCTGACAATCGGCAACGTGTTTTCCTCTCCTTTTAAAAAAAAACTCTTTTAAAGAGTATAGCAACCTATTTCAATGCTGCATTCTACTCCTAAGAATTTGCAGACGGTTAAAGTTCATAAAAAAAGTTAGCCGATTGAATTGCAACAAGACAAACCACAAGCCCCCAACCACTTCTAGATGATCTTCATTGTTCTTAACGATGTTCCCTTCATTGAAAAAAAAGTTAGATATTGTCAAAACTATCTTTTATCCCGGTATAATAAAATAACTTAACTGTAAACTTTTCATCTTTTACTTAATGACATGTTTTTATATATAGTCACACGAATATCATGATATATTTAAGATGACAAGTTTCAAAAGTCTTTATTTCTTTCTTAAACTTCATATCCAATAAACATTATCACAAGCTGTAAAGTCTCAAAATATTACTTTGGTCCAATGAAATTGCTCGGTGATATATCTGAGACGTTTGGATTATGTAACACTTTAGAGTGCCAAAAATCCAATATATATAAACCATAAAATGCTCGTTCTTTGATAATATCTAAACAATGGTTTCCATTGTATTACTAGTTTTATTTCTTCTTACAAAACCAAGTCATGGAAATCTTCAAGACTTTGCTATATGCATGACTCTTCACTCTATTTCAATTGTTCACTCCCAAGGATCTTTTTCATATACATATCTTTTACAAGCAGCTGAACAAAATCCAAGATGGTTAAACTCAACATCACTACTTAAACCACCATTCATAGTAACACCAAAGACACAAAATGAAATCCAATTAGCCATTCTTTGTAGCAAGAAGCATGCTTTACAAGTTAGAGTAAAGAGTGGAGGTCATGATTATGAAGGCCTATCTTTTCTTTGCAAAACCCCTTTCGTAATCTTTGATTTAGTCGATTTTCGATCAATTAGCATCAATTTAGAAGATGAAACTGCTTGGATTCAAGCTGGTGCAACCATTGGAGAATTTTACTATAACATAGCCAAGAAAAGTGACATTCTTGGATTTCCTTCTGGCCTATGCCCAAGTGTTGGTGTTGGTGGGCTCTTTAGTGGAGGTGGCATTGGCACTATGATGAGAAAATATGACCTCTCTGCTGATAATATAATAGATGCCAATTTGGTTGATGCCAATGGTAGAATTCTTAATAGAGAAACAATGGGAGAAGATGTATTTTGGGCAATTAGAGGTGGTGGAGGAGCTAGTTTTGGAGTAATAACAGCCTGGAAAGTGAAGCTGGTTCGCGTTCCACCCCTTGTCACAGTTTTCACAATTCACAAGAGTTTAGACCAAGAAGGTGTCAAACTTGTCCATAAATGGCAGTATTTAGCCAGTAAACTACCCGGGAGTCTCTTCATCCGAGTCATTATTCAACAAATCGATGGACCTGATAGCCATGGAAACGCGAAGCCAGCGGAACTCTTGTTCAATTCCCTATTTTTAGGACTGAGAACTGACCTGGTTTCTATCATGAACAGGAGCTTCCCTGACTTAGGCTTGAAAATGGAAGATTGCGCGGAGATGAGCTGGATAAAGTCCGTTCTTTACTTCACAGGCTACGAAAAAGGGGAGCCATTAGAAGTCCTGTTGGATAGGAAAACACAGTACAAGAGCAACTTCAAGGGAAAATCAGATTTCGTCGTTGAGCCAATCCCAGAAAGTGTTTTCCAGGGGATCTCAGAGAGATTTTTGCACCAAAAGTTGGCTTTCATGATATTGGATCCTTTAGGAGGGAAAATGGATGAAATTTCTGAATCTGAAATACCATTTCCTCATAGGAAAGGGAACCTATACAACATACAATACATAGTGAAATGGGATTCAAATGATATGTTGGCATCCCAACAGCCCTTGTATTGGATGCAAAGGCTTTACAAGTACATGGAACCATATGTGTCCAAGTCACCAAGAACTGCTTATATCAATTATAGGGATCTTGATTTGGGAATCAATCAGCAGGGAAATTACTCAAGCTATCGACAAGCTCTGACTTGGGGTACGAAGTACTTCAAAGGTAATTTTCAAAGATTGGCAAGAGCTAAGCATCAGATTGATCCGAGCAACTTTTTCACAAATGAACAAAGCATTCCTCCTCTTTCTTGTTAGTACAAAGGAAACCTAAAACTAATGTGAGTTCACATTTTCCTTATAACAGTTCACATCTTATTGTTCGGGTAAAAAAAATAAAACTGTTCAACTTCCTTTAATGTTAACTAGAAAATTACTGAGAACTGTGAAAATGGTCACTGCTTGCAGTTCGCTAATGCAAAAACTACTTTCAGTTCAAGCAGTCATAAATGTAAGTTATGCAAAAGATTACTTGTCAGTCCTGCATTCTAAGAATGAAAATTAATGTATGAAATCTAAATGCTGAAGTAGAAAGATTGAGAGAAAAGACTGCTTTTCCATAACTCGAGTTCCTTTTCTACCACGAGCTTTTACACAGGATTGAGTCTGGATGCACTTCTGCTCTAGCCTGTGTTGCTAAATTTATCAAAATTGCCTATGATAAAAAAGCCAAACACATGATATTACAATCAAAGTAGAGGCTCCAAATTAGAATTAATACCTGATATTGATCCAGGGTCGTTCCGGCCACATATAGGAAGCAGTGGTAGAGTACCTTCTATCTTTTGCTTGAAGGGATCTTTCCAAGAGAACCTAACTTTACAAAATTATTTTCCAACAGTGACAAGGTCCCAATCCAGACTGTTTGCTTCTAAAGTTTAAGTCAGAAACCTGCATTGCAGGATAATCTTATTAGTAAAGAGAACATCCCGGGCAGTCTCGTGCATGAATTTGCAAGGAGAATGACAAAGAACCAAAGCAAACCAAAATTGAAAAGGTAGGGAACAGCAAGGTATGGTCAACCTTGTCAAACATGTCAACCATTTTCAAAATCCACGCAACATTTTATGAGTAATATGACTTTAAAAATAGTTAAATATCATGTTTCAAAGTTAGGAGAGAAACTTAATCAACATTCCTCCCAATAACACGAAAGCTTTAATTTAACTAATAGCACACATAAGAGAAACCAACCTTTTCTTGATCATTTTGAAAGAAGCAGCAGTCCAATAAATTTAGAGGTGTTGAAAAGTGAACAAACTCCTGCTTTAAGGCTTAAGCTAACTAATTCTTGCTGTAATATATCATTACGAGTCTTTTCGAAGTCAGCTACTTGTTTGGCATGCTTTACCAGCATCTTTTCAAACTTCAACTGCTTCTTCAACAGCTTCATTTTAGCAGTTTCAACATTGTGCACAAAGACGAGAGCCAACAAAAGAGCTTGCAGCATTGAGGTTTTGAATTTCTTTCTGCAGTTTATCAGACTTCATTGAGTCTATCTTGTGCTACATCAGAATTTGAGTTCTCCAAATTCATATCTAGCAAAGTAACATGTCTCTGCACTGCCTCTGAACCAAACTCAGGTGTCAACTGTGCAGCTCCAAGACTGAGGTAAGAGTGCAGGTAACAAATTACAGTAAGCAAAGCATTGACAAAGTCCTCTCAACAAACACGTAGCACACTAGGCAATAAAAAGAGAAACGTATTTAGAATCAGCTTTCAACAGGCCATAAGAATGATTTCTCAGAATTAGCATTTATAATTAAAGAACTCGTAAATGTTCTAATAAAGAAAGATTCAGAGTATAAAATCCAAGCTTACTACTGTTATTCCCGCCAATATTGCTGTATTTGTAAATAATAATTCTGCAAAATATAAGTTATCGTAATGAAACAGTAATTAATTCGAGCCCACTAAATTCACAGTGTTTCCTTAAGGAATTTAATCCCCTCCTAGTACCCAAGGTAATGGATTATTTCCTCCCAAGATAGAACGAATCACATACTGGTGTAGCGGTACTTCAAACCTCAGTGTTTCAGCGAACACAAAGTTCGGTAGCAAATCACACTTACAGTTGCTTTGTTTGAAGTTAAAACAATGCAGAACGAAGGAGTAGAAACTCAGAAAATCGTATGGAAATGCTGAGAGGAAGGAGTGCAATGTATAGCCAAATCTGTTGAGCGTTTTCAGTTTTGTGTCTTGTGTATTGTGTGTGTCTTTCTTCAACAGCTGCTGCACATATATATAGCAGCCAGTGTTGAAGAAGAACAATCGTCCACCCTCCATGGTGGAGCAAGCACTTGTTTGTGGAGCAAGCACATTCATGGTGGGAAGAGCATTAGGCGGCTGCTATTGCAGCTGGTGGTCAATACACGGATTGGAAAATATCCGTTACAAATGCGGATAATCTTACGTTAATATTTACTATTAACAAATAAATTTGGTCCAAAAAATTAATCAATCAATCGATCATTTGACCAAATCCAAATCCAAATCCAAAGCCGAAGCCGTAGCCGAAGCCGAGCCGAGCGACGACGGCGGCGGCGCGAGGCTTGCTTTCTTCTTAACTCTTTAAGAGCTATAAGAAGAGCAATTATATATATACCTACCAAAAATCTTTTCCTCTTCCAATATGGGACAATGTCTTATTGTCAAGAGAGGGAAACTTAAAATTTTACTCAAAAATTTCATTTTCCCTCCATTTCCCATTCACCCTCATTTTAAGACTATTTCATCTTAAAAACAAAAAACCTCAACAATCCCCCACATGAATGGGGAATGGCTATATCACGGAAGTAGGCATGGAAAAACTGTGTGATTTACAAGCAAGGATTAATCGCATCTGGATAAGTAGGTTTCCCTTTGAACTTTCCGTAGTAAACTTATGTCGGATATACTCGGTCAATCGGTAGATTTGATATCTTTGAACCGTCGATCTTTGGTGTATACCTAGACAACCATAAGTTACACAATCAACCCTTAACCGTCTTTGGTTCTCATTGTTGTGTTCGTTTCAGCCATGAACACCGCCTGGTTTCATAAGTGCGTAGAGAACTGGCCTTACAAAGTTCTCCTTGAAGCGGCTAACACTTCACACTTACATAGGTGATTCCTAAACGTGTCATCCTGTAGATACACTATTTGATATACCCCGTATCAAATTTAGAAATCATTAAAAAGCCTTAATGCTTTATCCTTGGTACTGAACATTGTCTCATCACGAGAACGGACTAAAAATTTATTTGACAATGTTGAACCGTCATTAATGACTTTGTTTGATCTCCTTGAACCTAGATCTTGGGATCTCCAGTCTTCTAGGTAGAGTTACCGCCACAATGACTTGTTCTCGGCCATAGCCCCATTCCCCTTGATGATTTCTCAACTACCTCTCTAGTTAGGCCTTTTGTAAGTGGATCCGATACATTATCACTTGACTTTACATAGTCAATCGTGATAATTCCTCTAGAGAGTAATTGCCTAACGGTTTTATGTCTTCGTCGTATATGACGAGATTTACCGTTATACATAACGCTCCCAGCCCTTCCAATTGCCGCTTGACTATCACAATGTATGCATATTGGTGCCAACGGTTTGGGCCAAAATGGAATGTCTTCCAAGAAATTCCGGAGCCATTCAGCTTCTTCACCGGCTTTATCTAAGGCTATGAATTCAGCCTCTATTGTAGAGCGGGCAATACATATTTGTTTGGACGACTTCCAAGATACCACTCATCCACCAATAGTGAATACATATCCACTCGTGGACTTAGAATCAGTTGAACCGGTGATCTAATTTACATCACAGTATCCCTCAATCACCGCAGGGAATTTACTGTAGTGCAAGTCAAAGTTCTGGGTATGTTCTAAATATCCCAAAACTCGTTTCATTGCCATCTAATGAGATTGGCCTGGATTGCTCGTATATCGACTCAGTTTACTTATAGCACAAGCTATATCTGGTCGTGTACAATTCATGATATATATTAAGCATCCCAACACACAAGCATAATCCAATTGTGATATGCTTTGGCCTTTATTCTTTGCTAATGCAAGATTCACGTCAATTGGAGTCTTTGCAACTTTAAAGCCCAAATGCTTGAATTTTTCAAGTACTGTCTTAATATAATGAGATTGTGACAATGCCAGACCTTGAGGAGTCTTATGGATCTTAATTCCCAGAATTAAATCAGCAACTCCCAAGTCTTTCATATCAAACTTGCTATTGAGCATACGCTTAGTAGCATTTATGTTGGCAATGTCATTACTCATTATCAGTATATCATCCACATATAGGCAAACAATGACTATGTGATTTGGAACATTTTTAATGTACACACATTTATCACATTCATTTATCTTAAAACCATTTGACAACATTGTTTGGTCAAATTTCGCATGCCATTATTTGGGTGCTTGTTTTAGTCCGTAAAGAGACTTAACAAGTCTACATACCTTCTTTTCTTTACCTGGAACCACAAACCCTTCAGGTTGTTCCATGTAAATTTCTTCCTCCAACTCTCCATTTAAGAAGGCCGTCTTAACATCCATTTGATGAATTTCAAGACCATACACTTCAGCTAATGCTACTAACATCCGTATGGACGTAATTCTTGTAACTGGAGAGTATGTATCAAAGTAGTCTAGACCTTCTCGTTGTCTATACCCTTTGACTACGAGTCTTGCCTTGAATTTATCAATAGTGCCATCATCTTTGATTTTTCTCTTAAATATCCATTTAGAACCCAAAGGTTTATTTCCAGGAGAAAGATCAACCAATTCCCATGTATGATTGTTTAATATGGATTCTATTTCGCTATTGACTGTCTCTTTCCAAAACAATGATTCCGAAGAAGTCATAGCTTCTTTAAATGTTTGAGGCTCATTTTCCAATAAGAAAGTCACAAAATCTGGTCCAAATGAAGTAGACGTTCTTTGACGTTTACTACGTCTTGGATCCTCCTGATTACATATACTTTCTTTTGTTTCTTCCCGAGGTCGTTTAGATCCTTCACCAAACGACTCACATTCCTTTTTATACGGATATATATTTTCAAAGAACTCAGCATTATCTGATTCTATAACCGTATTATTATGAATGTCGGGATTTTCTAATTTATGAACCAGAAATCGATATGCTTTACTATTTGTCGCATATCCTATGAAAACACAATCAACGGTTTTCGGTCCTATCTTTACCCTTTTGGGTTTAGGAACTTGCACTTTTGTCAAACACCCTCACACTTTAAAATAATTCAAGTTGGGCTTCCTTCCTTTCCATTTTTCATATGGAATGGATTGTATTTTGCTATGGGGCACTCGATTTAATATTCGATTAGCCGTAAGAATGGCTTCCCCCCACAAGTTCTGTGGCAAACCAGAACTTATCAACAACGCATTCATCATCTCATTTAATGTGCGATTCTTTCTTTCCGCAATCCCATTAGATTGGGGCGTGTAAGGGGCTGTTGTTTGATGAATAATTCCATATTCTAAACATATTTCTTCAAAAGGAGATTCATATTCACCACCCCTATCACTTCTTATCATTTTTACTTTCTTGTTAAGTTGCGTTTCAACTTCATTTTTGTATTGCCTGAATGCGTCTATTGCTTCATCTTTACTATTCAGTAAGTAAATATAGCAATATCGAGTACCATCGTCAATAAAAGTTATGAAATACTTCTTTCCACCGCGAGATGGTATTGACTTCATGTCACAAATATCTGTGTGAATTAAGTCTAAAGGATTTGAATTCCTTTCAACTGACTTATAAGGATGTTTAACATACTTAGATTCCACATATGTTTGACATTTTGATTTTTTGTATTCAAACTTAGGCAGTACTTCCAAGTTAATCATTTTCCGCAAGGTTTTATAATTGACATGACCCAAACGTATATGCCATAAATCAATTGACTCAAGTAAGTAAGAAGAAGCTGAAATATTATTATTGTTTTCCACAACCATTACATTCAGATTGAAAAGGCCCTCGGTGAGGTAACCTTTTCCTACAAATATTTTATTCTTACTTATGACAACCTTGTTGTTATAACCGTGCTTAACAAGAAGTCCAGTAGAGACTAAATTCTTTCTCATTTCGGGAACATGAAGGACATTGTTCAAAGTCATGACCTTGCCAGAAGTCATTTTCAGAAATATTTTCCCATATCCTTCAACTTTTGCTGTTGAAGCATTTCCCATATAAACTGTCTCTCCGGGTCCAGCAGGAGCATAAGTAGCAAAAGCTTCTCTAACTGCACAAACATGGCGAATAGCTCCTGAATCAAACCACCACAGTTTAGGATTTCCCACCAAGTTACATTCAGAAAGCATGGCACACAAGTTATCAACATCATCATGGTTTACTACTATATTTGCTTGACCCCTTTTCTTGTCTTTCTTCGGAGCACGACACTCCGTAGATTTGTGTCCGGTTTTCTCACAGTTGTAGCAGTTTTCACTGAACCGCTTCTTGCTTGGGTTGTATTTCGGACCAGAAGCCTTCTTCCTCTTTTTGTTATCTTCAACAATATTTGCTCCCATTATTGTTGAATTTCCACGGCCTCTCCTTTCAGCAGCTTTATTGTCCTCTTCGATTCTCAACCGAACAATGAGATCTTCAAGGGACATTTCCTTTCGTTTGTGTTTCAAATAATTTTTGAAGTCCTTCCACAACGGAGGCAACTTCTCAATCATTGCTGCTACTTGGAATGCTTCATTGATGACAAGACCTTCAGCAAGTAGATCATGAATAATCACTTGCAATTCCTGGACTTGGGTAATACCAGACTTACTATCTACCATTTTGTAGTCCAAAAATTTTGCGGCAACGAATTTCTTCATCCCGGCATCTTCAGTTTTATATTTCTTTTCAAGCGCATTCCACAATTCTTTTGACGTCTCCACGCTACTGTATACATTATGCAGATTATCATCCAGTCCGCTAAGAATATAATTCTTGCATAAAAAATCAGAATGCTTCCACGCTTCAATCACGATAAAGCGTTCATTCTCTGGAGTTTTATCTGGCAGATCAGGAACATCTTCCTTGATGAACTTCTGTAGACATAACGTAGTTAAGTAGAAGAACATCTTCTGCTGCCAGCGCTTGAAATCAATCCCAGAAAATTTTTCGGGTTTTTCTGCCGGTGCCAACGCCGGTGTTCGGCTTGTCGATGCGTTGGCAGTCACCATCGGAACAGCTTGGTTTTCGCTTTCAGTCGTCATTTTTTTCTGAAAAAAAAATGACACAAACAAACGTTTAATAAACGTTTTCAAACTGGAGTAAAAATTACGTAGATTTTAATCTCCAACAAACCGCCACGAAGGCTTTACTCTCCAAAACGGGAGTACACAAAAACACAAAAGTTTTAGTTTGCAGAATAATAAGAATAACACAAATACAGAAATAAATATTAAATTCTTTAAGATTGTTATTCCCGCCAATATTGCTGTATTTGTAAATAATAATTCTGCAAAATATAAGTTATCGTAATGAAACAATAATTAATTAGAGCCCACTGAATTCATAGTGTTTCCTTAAGGAATTTAATCCTCTCCTAATACCCAAGGTAATGGATTATTTCCTCCCAAGATAGAACGAATCACACACTGGTATAGCGGTACTTCAAACCCCAGTGTTTCAGCAAACACAAAGTTCGGTAGCAAATCACACTTACAGTTGCTTTGTTTGAAGTTAAAACAATGCAGAATGAAGGAGTAGAAACTCAGAAAATCGTATGGAAATAATGAGAGGAAGGAGTGCAATGTATAGCCAAATCTGTTGAGCGTTTTCAGTTTTGTGTCTTGTGTATTGTGTGTGTCTTTCTTCAACAGCTGCTGCACATATATATAGCAGCCAGTGTTGAAGAAGAACAATCGTCCACCCTCCATGGTGGAGCAAGCATTAGCTTGTTTGTGGAGCAAGCACTTGTTTGTGGAGCAAGCACATTCATGGTGGGAAGAGCATTAGGCGGCTGCTATTGCAGCTGGTGGTCAATACACGGATTGGAAAATATCCGTTACAAATGCGGATAATCTTACGTTAATATTTACTATTAACAAATAAATTTGGTCCAAAAAATTAATCAATCAATCATTTGACCGAAGCCGAAGCCGAAGCCGAGCGAGCGACGACGACGACGGCGCGAGGCTTGCTTTCTTCTTAACTCTTTAAGAGCTATAAGAAGAGCAATTATATATATACCCACCAAAAAACTTTTCCTCTTCCAATATGGGACAATGTCTCATTGTCAAGAGGGGGAAACTTAAAATTTTACTCAAAAATTTTATTTTCCTCCATTTCCCATTCACCCTCATTTTAAGACTATTTCATCTTAAAAACAAAAAACCTCAACAACTACAACAGTCTCAAAATGAGAGAACTCTTAAGAAAGTATGTGAGGCCATATTCTCAATTTCTCATCAATCCATAGCAAGGCGCTATAACTCCTAAATAAGGATGATGATCTTTTTTTTAGGATAGCCGGGAAATCCCTTGTTTTCGACTTGGAAATTTGGTGAATAATATGTCCGTCCCTCTACCCTCCCTCCGGCCTCTACCCAAATACCAGACTTAATTCACACCATAATTCGAACTGGCAGACGTGTGTCAACCACATGTACAGTTGAATTTGTTACGTGGTTGTGGATTAAATTGATGTAATAAAATAAAATAAAATAACACAGTACAAAAGGAATAAAATAAAGATAATTGAAGAGAGAACAAGCCTGAGCTTCAGATTGATCTAACCGGACCTAAGAACAACCGGCAAAGGTGCTGTACAAATGTTCCTATGCTTCTCTTCCAAAGTTAAATTTCACAAACCAAATATGGTGTCATTTTGAAATCAAAGCCAAACTAGAATACTCAAAGTACTTTTTGATAAGGCCATACTCAAAACTAGTTTTTGTTAAGGAAATACTCAAACTATTTTTGTTAAGAGAATACTCATGCTATTTTTTGATGAGATAGTACTTAAGCTATTTTTTTTTTATGAGAGAATACTTAAGCAATTTTTTGATAAGAGTGTACTCAAAATATTTTTTGATAAGAGCATACTCAAATTATTGTTTCATAAGAGAATACTCAAAAGACAACGTACAAAAAATCAAAATCCGTAGAAACTGACTAAGTTTGATCTAAGTTTGTTCATAAATTTAGTAAAATGAGTATAAATAAACCATAACATCTCAATTTAAATATTTTAAGGTTGGCTGCATGAATTCTTAGCAGTCATGCTGTTCCAAAAATTCAATTAAATTCATCTTAAAACCATATAAGCACATATAAATTTATATTATTTATTTAAGAATATCGACCAAACTATGTAAAATCATTTTGATCCCCCAATATTAAACAATAGACATTATACTCATCCTATCATATGCATTGTCTATTTTACCCTTGATATTTTTTATTTCTCCTCTATGCATATAATTTTTTTATTATATTATATAAGATATATTTTATCTTTAGCTAAGTATTTTATCAGTTTAAATATCTTGTTATAAAATTTTATAATTAAAGCTCAATAAAATTTAACCGGAATTTTATTTTTATGAATTTGTAACAAAATCTACCATTACTCTTTTTTATTGTTACTTTAATATTAAGCATATTTATAAGTTTTACTTTTTCTTTTATATTCTTTATTATGTATGTGTATATATATCTTTGAATTTTTATTTTTATTAACGAATTTAAAATTGTAATTTAAAGAACATCTAAGGTATAAATATGTAATGTTTTAGGAATTTATTATAAAATTTACCTTTATTTTTAATTTTTTATATTACTACACCAATTAACTTTTATTTGATTGATATTGATAAGATTTTTTATTCTAATATTTTAATTGCGCTCATTTGTTTATCATTCAGTTTTAATAAATTGTACATGATTGATTATACAGAGTGCCAAGGGCCTCACCTTATTGCCACCATAGGGTACTACATCCCCTGGTTGCATTTCTTGTTGCAAACATAGGATACGACATTCCCTAATAGCATCCCAGAGTGCCAAGAGCCTCACCTTATTGTCAACACATGATACTACATACCCTTGTTGCCTTCCTTCTTGTTAACATAGGGTACGACATCCCCTATTATAAAATATATATAAAAAAAATCACATTTCTTTTTCAATTCTTTATTTTGCAATAGAAAGATAGTTTATTGTATTTTCAATAACTCACAAAATTTTCTAGTGCAAACTGGGGCAGAAAATTTTTGTTCGTTTTGTTTGTTTCTAATGGCTTGCACGTTTTTCTGTAAAGTACGGATTGAATGTGCAAAAATAAGATTCCAGCTCTCGTCAGATAAAGTGAAACATTTGATTTCAATACCAGCCGAACCAGCTTTGACATAATGCATGCAGAGACATGGGATTTCAAGATCCATCTTCTCATCATCTGATCAAGAAACAGACCTGTGAGAATATTTCCTAGTCTGTTGCATCGAGAACATCAAGTTTCAGTCTAAAGTCAATGGGGGAAGCAAGTCAAGAATCAAGACAAAACTCCATATGACATTTAGATAGGAATTTTGTAACTCTTAGATTTCAAGAGTATGTAATTTCCTTTTTCTTTTGATGTAACAGTAGGAACTGCGGACCGGAATTTCGACGGAACTTCACTCGACTTTCCATCGAAGCATACTCCATCACTCTTTTTCCACTTGAACTACACGCGACCGGGTTCCCTTATAACCCGGAATATGTAGGTTGCCTAAAACCAAGGCTCGATCGCATCTGCTTCTTTTATCTTATTTTGCTTTTTAAATAATAGTGAGGTCAAAAATTAGTCACCCTATTTATTTTCTTTGCCTGAAAACTATTCATGATTCCAAGCAAAGAGGGGCATGCTGTGAACAACTAATTTTTTACTACACCCAAATTTTATACTATTTTAGTATAAATATTTCTTTTAGGTCTAATCTTGATATTTTAAATTTTTATCTTACTCTTAATAGATCTTATTTGGAGAAAGAAAAAAATTAATAAAAAAAAATGACAAAAATATTCACATTTTTTGAGTATAAGTTTTATTTCTATTTACAAGAGAAAAGAAAATTTACAAAAAAATATTTAGTTTCTTTTAATTAATTTGTTTTTTGATAAGTAAGCTATAGAATCTTTCTTAGTATCATTTAAAGTACATGTAAATATTTAGTTTTTCTATTTATAAGAAATGTTGGTTAATCTTCTTATCTTTATAATTTAATTTATCTTTCAAAAAAAATAATTTAAAGGAACTTTAACGTCAAAGAGATCAAAATCTCATGTTTAATTTTCTAATCCCATAACCTCCATTTTCTAGCCTAACTACCTCACCCCACCTTTCACGTCCCTCTCTCTCAAAACTCATCACATCCCGCTTCTCACGTCCCAACCCCCCTATCCCCTCAATCCCATGATCATACACACGATCTCCCCTACTTCACAAGGTATTAGTTTCTGATCACTACTTAATTGAGAACTTGACAGACGAAAAGAGTGAATTGTTTTCACTCTTCTTTACATTATTTTGGAGGGGAAAATTCGAAAAAAAACTACATAAAGCACATCATATTTATAAAAAGAAATAGATCATATACACGTCTAAGCACTTCAAATATTTGGCATGAAAAATATTCAAGTGATCTCCGATGAGGTTTCTAGTCGAGATTCTTGTTCGTAGCTACGACATCGTTTAAAGGAATTTTCAGCTTTTAAATATTCATCCTTGCTCTCGTTGCCTTGTATGCATGTTTCGGATGATTTGGAAGCTTTAACGTATTATCACCTTTGGTTGAATGTTTGAGTGTCTTTACTGTGTTAGCTTTATTTCTTGCCTCTCTATATGTGTTTACTTTTAAGTAATGTTAGTCGTAGTTAGATTTATGAGATTAGCATTAATTTTTATTAAAGAAGGCATAGAGGTTTTTATAAAGAATTAGACCGAATTTGTTAAGTTAATGAACTAAGAATTCTGATGGATTTAAGTTTTTTGCATTCTTTGCGGTGAAGTTTATTGGATGTAATAATATTGTTGAAAACCACATTAAAAGCTTGTTTTTATTTGATGTTAACTGCTTAAATATTTCGCATAAGATCATGTTAATCTTCTGAGTTAAGTTAGGTGGTTGACACAACTGTTAGGTTAGTGTATTAGTTTGTTTCCTTAATATTGTTGGTTAGTTCTTTTAGCTATAGTGGGAACGAATTTTAATTTTTGAGATAGAATGATGTGTTATATTTAGTAACTTGTTAATAGTAGTCAAATTTTACACTTCCTCCGCAATAGATTCCATACTTCATGAGTTTACAATAATCTAAAATTACTTTAGAAAAATACTCTGAATACAATAGAAAAGCTTTAGATGTTTTTCTAAATATTAGCTCATGTGTTTATACCCAAACCTTGGATTGATATTCTTAAGTGATAAAAAGATCATGTGCGTATTCCCGTGTCTTGATACCATTAAATTTAAAATAATTATGTTTTAACCATGTGTACATTTCGTACCTTTGTTTAACATCTAACTTCAAAGAAATACCTTGTGTGCGTATCGCATCTGGGTCCAAACAATTAATAAACTTTAATAATTAGTTAAGTGGTAATAGGCAAACCATAATCAATAAAATACAAGAATAGCCAAGAATTGATTTAAGCCGGACATAAGTCAATAAAAGCGACCGTGCTAGCTCACACCTTCCCCTCGGTCAACAGATTTCCTTCCTCAGGCTTCTGTTTACGTAGACCATAAATAAGGAGTCAAACCTTCCGTTTGATAAGGGATTGAAATAAAAGGTGATTTGGAACACCAAAACTCAATTCCAAGTGGCGGCTCTAAATAATAAGTAATCACTTTTCAAAACGTCACTTTAATTGAAAAAACTCTTCAAACTCAACCTTGTAATAAGGGTTGCGGAAAAAGAGAAGTGTGACAATACCTTATTTGGTTGACGGTATAAATTTATACCTCAAACTAAATAAAATATAAATTTAATCCCAGACTTAATTTAAAATATCGATCTTATTCCATTAAATATGTATTATTTTATCACATCTCTTGTATGGTATAAATTAGTATTGAGACGTGATAATTTAGTTCGGATAGGCTGGAGAGAAACTGCTTAGATTCCCGTCCTTCCCCCCAAATAAACTGTTTAGTGATAACTATTCTTGCGGCGAAGATCTTCCACTAACCAAATAGTTGACAAAAAGAGATGAAAAATTTATTAAAAACCGGTAAAGGTAAAGTAAAGAACTCATAAATATATCACATCATATGCCAGCAGTGTATTACTGGTACTTCACTTGTAGGTTTTGTGGTCTGCTTAGGGAGAGAGAGAAAGGGAAACCTTTTTTGCTGAACCACTGGGATCCTCTCAATAGAAAATCTCTGCTGACACAAGCTAGGTCTGCATTGTTCTCTGTAAGCCTTTTCTTTGTTATTTATGAAATAGATCTCTTTTGTTAGAGTATGTGGGGTTTTGAGATTTTCTCTTTTTTGTTTGTGAATTAAATGGTGGGTGAATGTGCATTGTGGATTTGGTTGACAGTTTGTGAAAAAGCTGATTCTTTAAATGTAAATTGTGGATTTTTGTTTGGTTTTCTTTAGTTAGATCAGATGCACTCTCAGTAAAATGAGGTAGCTTGGTAGATTTTTGTTTCATAATGTGTAAATTTGTCTTGCTGCTAGTAATTTAAGGTGAAAGGTGCTATGGAGCAAAGGTCAGTGGTTTCTGAAAAGTAAATAGATGGATAGATTAATGATTTTGTGCAAAGTTGAGGGTAAAAGTGCTTTCATGGAGTAAAGTTCAGATTTTTGTTGAAAATTATGAGCCCGTTTGGATTAGCTGATTGTAAATAGTTGATAAGCTTGAAGTGCTAAAAAAATATTTCTAAATGCTGAAATTAATTTTTCAAATAAGCATTTATGTGTTTGGATAGACGTGCTGAAACTGATAATAAGTTGTTGATGTGTTTGGTAGAAAAGTGCTTATAAGCTATTCTTTTGTTAAAATAACTAAAATACCCTCAAAACTTTACAAAAGATTATGAATTAAAAATTATCTTTGTAAAGAAAATGATGAAAAACAAATATGAAATGAAGAGAAAGTTAGAAAATTTATTGTAGGAAAAATATTTTGTGAATTAAAAAATATTATTAAGGATAAACTAGTAAAAACCTTGGTCAAGCTAAAAGTGCTTATAAGCTGAAAAGCCATTAGTTGAGGATGACCAACTTATGACTTATGACTGATTTTAGCTTATAAGCACTTGACTTATAAGCACTTTGGGTATTTACCAGACACGTAGATAAGCCGAAAGGTGCTTATAAGAATATAAGCCAGTTTGACCAGCTTATAAGCTTAGCCAAACACCCTCTATAAATGTTTGGATGTTTCTTTTTCCTGATAAATTGAAGGGAAAAAATCCGCTTTTTAACTTCTCAAAAGGTAGCTGCATCATATGAGGCTTATCAGTTCTTTTTCTTAATTCTTACAATAACATTTGACATCATATATACGCGATGTTTGCTTGATCAAATAAACTTGTCTCATAAAAAAAAGATATGCATGCTTGCACAATTTGCCATAATGTCCCTTGAAGACAAGTTGCAAATGGAATAGGCCAAGCTATTTTTTTTGTTGGAGTTAATAGTTCTCCTCCCAAACTCGCGAGCACCCCGAAATATGACATGAAATATTGGTCGGACTCAATCCTTTGAGTTACTTAATTAGTTTAACTTAAATGCCCAAAGGAATAGAATGGTTCACTATCAACCTAAGTTGCTCGGACTCGGGTGCGGGTGTCCGATACGGGTGCGGATCTAGAGGTCAGATCCTTCATGATCTAAATTTAAAGATTCGGGGGTACGGATCCAGGTACGGATACGGATGCGGGGATTCAGCTAAAAATAATTCAATTATTTAAAAATAGAGTTATAAAAATATGACTAAATTATGAGACATTATGTGGAAAACTTACAAGGTATTCCGAGAAGGAGAAAATATTGAACAAGAGTAGAATTTTAGGAGATAAAAAGGAAAAGGACTGACATAGAAATTTATATATACAGGGTATTACATTTTTTTCCATATCACCCTAGCTTTTGATTTATTTTCAAAAATCATTGTATCTGTCCCAAATTTCTCCGTTGATTTTGGTCAAAGTACCTAAAATCGGTTGACTAGATCCGACACGGATCCCACACCCATACCCACACCCACGTCGTGTCGACACGGGTGCGGCACTGAAAGTGAAGAGTCCGAGCAACTTAGCTATCAACTATATGTGCCAAGATGGACTGGAAGTAAAAAATGTAATACTGTACTGATAAGAAGGAAAAAAAGTCGTCAAGTAGCACCTTGCGGATGGCTATATGGTTTGTCTTCTACTTTCTTTATTGGAGTTGTTCTCATCTCAGCAGTTGCTCTTGAACTTTTCATGAAGAACCATATCCTTGCAACCTTCTGACTACTTTCTGTTTTCTTTGCTTTATCTATCAATTAGCTGCCGAATCCCACAATGGTTGCACAAGGCTTCAATGTAGATTTAAATAAAGCACTTGTATTCCAGGTAAAACTGTACACCTTTACATTTTTTCTTCTGCCCTATTGTATATGTTACTGTTATCATTTGGGAAGTTGATGGTTCTTTTACTACATTTTCTTCAAACATTTTTAATTGTAAAAAATTGTAATTCATAGTACTCCCTTCACTCAAAGTTATATGACACTTCCCATTTTGGGAAATTTCAAAAATGTTTGATGCCGTTCTACTAATAGTATTATCCTATACTTTTTTTCTTACAATTGTAAAAAAATTCAAACTCATTAACGATTTAGCTCTGCAACTTTGATATGATGTTATCTCTATGAACTCATTTGTCACTACTTTACTATTTTCTTTCACTCTGATTGAAATAATACAATAGGTGGCATTCACATCCTAAACTCTTTGTCCAGTCAAGCAAGCACATTCACTTAAAATGTGATGGAGGGAGTATTCTGTGTAGGTTCGAAATAATTTATAAAATTGAGGAAGCAATGTCCAAATGTCTGCCGAAAGTAGAACATTTGATTCTCGTACTTTATACTTTGTTATTTCTTTCGGGATGGAGGATGTATCTGTTATTTTTATTCTTATTTTTGATAAAGTTAGTAATGTTGTTGATGGCATCAAGAAGATGCAGTAGGTACAAAAGAGAATGTTAGCTCCATTACATAAGAGATTCCTATCATAAGATCAGGGAGCTAACAAAATCCAAGGGATGTATCTTTTTTTTAAAGATCTGCACACATCTCTTTAAGGTTTATCTTACCGTTCCTGTCCCTTGATCCTCTTTGCTGCCAATCATATAAGGGTTTTCCTTTTAAGTAATTAAGATTATTCCAGTATGAATTAGCAGAGATGCTTGCCTTATCAACAACAACAACAAACCCAGTGTAATCCCACAAGTGGTGTCTGGGGAGGGTAGTGTGTACGCAAATCTTACCCCTACCTTAGGAAGGTAGAGTGATTATTTCTGATAGACCCTCGGCTCAAGGAAAGCATAGTCATAGCAGTGTTGAAAAGAAATACGGTAGTGGAGAAGCCATGGAAAAGAAGCAGTAACAATACCAAGATAATAAGAAAACTACAACAAAAGAGACATATAGTAATTGAAATCTAAGAATAAGAAAATACGAGAATAATACTAGTACTACATGTAAAAGAAAGATGCTCCACTACCTACTAACCTAGTATTCTAATTCTCGACGTCCACACCCTCCTATCAAGGGTAGATACGCTTGCCTTATCATTTCGTTTTTTCACTCTATCGCATTCTTAAGCTCTGCATTTCTTTGTTTAGAAAAATAGAAGGAATGACAAAAAAAGGCAGAAAGGAATAAAATGTGGTGATATATTTCCTTCACAAGATCTTTCAGATTGGAAACTATTTATGGTTTTAATGTTGCAAGCTCCTCTTCGTCTTCTTCTTTTTGTTTTTGTTTAGTAGTTTTTGCGATGTCTTCTCTGCCATGTCTAACATGTTCCTTAGACCAAACCCCTCTATCTCCAGCTGAAATTAGTAGTACATAAGCTGTCCTCAAAATACTTATTCCGTTAATATTTTTCTTATATGTTCTTCATCAAAAAAGAAATTCTTATATGTTTTGACTTCTGAAATGTGCTCTCAGGTTGGCCACCTTGGAGAAGCTTACCAAGAGTGGATTCACCAGCCCATTGTCAGCAAGGAAGGTCCGCGATTTTTTGAAAGTGATTTTTGGGAGGTAATGTTACCGTTAGAATTCATTTTCTTCATTAGCTTGAATTTTCATTTGTCATACGGTTTATGTAAGACAAGTATGCTATAAAACTTGCTAGAATGCATCCCATACAAATTTTCCACGCCACGTGAGATAACTCATTTTTACATCATCTCGCTATATACAGAAGGTATTGATAACTTTTATTTGTGGAGCAGTTTCTGACTCGCACAGTTTGGTGGGCAATTCCAACCATATGGCTTCCAGTTGTATGCTACAGTATCTTCACGTCTATCCATATGGGTCATACTGTCCCGGAGGTGGCATTGATGGTGGCGTTGGGCATTTTCATCTGGACACTGATGGAATACACTCTTCATCGTTTTCTTTTCCACATTAATACAACGAGCTATTGGTCAGTGCTCTCTCTGTTCTTTTTGCGTAACCTGAAATGGGAATGTATCATTTCTGCACTTCTGCCTGACGTTTCCCGCTGCTTCTGGTTCTTTATTCCTATGTTCTTAAACCTGTGTGTTGTTACAGGGGAAACACAGCTCATTATCTTCTTCATGGCTGTCATCATAAGCATCCCATGGATGGTCTAAGGCTTGTTTTTCCACCTGCTGCAACGGCTGTTCTTTGCATACCTGTATGTTGGATTTTCATATCACAGCCTCATTTTATATTAACTGAGAACCCTGTTTTTTTCCTTAAATATTTTCACACAAATGTAAAGATCCCAATTTCTAATGCTTAAAAGCGCCATTAGCGAAATGAAAAGATAATACTGCCTCCATTCATTGATTGTTGCTTCATTCTGTTTTCAGAGGTCAAACCACGCCTTGGCAAAGGCATCTTAATCTGCTTTTAAGTGAAAAAAATGTTCGAAGTAACTAGAATTTTAGAGCTTATACATCAAATATTACATGAATCCGCACGGAAAACCATTGGACAAAATCTAGTTTGATTTTGAAAAAAATTCAACAAGGCCAACGTGACTTAGGGAATATAATGCCAGCCTACTTCAACAGCTAGTCAAAGTTGGTAGTTTATATATAAATGTAGCAAGTTGAAAACTACTACGGTATAATTTGCTTCTTGTAAGTGATAATGATCACAAGTATACTAAATGCTGAATTGTGTTAATATGCTGAAGAGCTATGACTATCTACCTTTCCCACAGCTTGTGATACAGTGCTTTGTAATTGCAGTTCTGGAACTTGATCAAATTCCTGGCGACTCCCTCTACTGCTCCTGCTTTGTTTGGAGGCGGTCTATTGGGCTACGTTATGTATGATGTAACCCACTACTACTTGCATCACGGACAACCGACAAATGAAGTGCCTAAAAGTCTTAAGGTAAGAGGATATGTTTGTGGATACCTCTCTACGACTTCCATGTGGCTGTTTGTTTATTTAGTTTTCCTAGATGTCTCCTTTTAGGTGTAAGACTTGTCAGTTTTGGGGAGTTGCTTTTACATCCCTGCTGGTTTTTAATCTATTTTATCCAACTACTAACCAGAGATTTTATAATAGCATAGCAAATTATTTAATACTCATTTGTGGTGCTTGAGAATTGAGATCTTAATTTCAGGTTTTAGTATGTGGTCCAATCCCTTCTTTAGTACTCTACGGAAGGGCTCAGGTGTGGGTTTTTTTTTTTTTTTTTTTTTTTGTTTGGGGGTGGGGGTTGATTCGAAGTGAGAGCTTCATCTCAATTTGTGAATCTCGAAAAGGTGTTCTAAACCTGTTCAATGAACCTAACTGGTGATTTTTTTTGCCCCTTTCACAGAAATATCACTTGAATCATCATTTTCGTATCCAGAACAAAGGTTTTGGCATTACCTCCTCTTTCTGGGACAAGGTGTTTGGAACGCTACCACATTCAAAATCAGCCAAGAACAGATGATTCCCGTCGCGGGGGAGAACTAGTTACAGCTCTAAGTGCTATTTATTAGAAGGGGTTAGAATTTGATTATTTGAAATCTGGTTCCATTTTTTCATCTATAATTATATTCATGTCACAGTTTAATCGACAAATTGGCATCTCAGCCTTATGACAACTTGTGTAAGGGTTACTAACCTTGCTGCAAAACATTGTGCTCATCAGTCCATCTAGGCTGTATTTATCTTCATCATTAGGCTGTATGTTGACCAATTATTGTATCTTGTACGAGTTTGGCAATTGGAACGATCTGGTTAATGCATAGCAAATTTTTTCCCGGTGAACTGACTTGACTGACCTGATTTTTAAACTACAACATTGGCTTATTTTAAAAGGTATCACTATTTGTGTCAGCAGTTGCATCTAATGGCAATGCGCGTAATCATGCAAGGATGAAACCTCCTATTATATGGAAGAGGTATCTATGCAGCTATCCATAGTGAATTAAGTGAAGGAGATGGAGTCATTCATTAGTCAACCTGCATAAGCAAATATCCCTCTAATTCTTCGAAATCTATTCGAATATTTTTGGTACTGTAGTTTGGAAGAGATTATGCATGATGTGTTTCTGGAATTAGCAGTAATGGGAGACGTACGCTGACTATATGGCATTATTTTTTGTTGTCCTTTGAGTAAGTTGAGTGGAGGTTTGAGAACCATATTATACCCTGTTTGGCCAAGCTTCTAAAATCTGCTTATTTTGATAAGTGTTTTTTCAAAAGTGCTTTTCAAAAAAGTATTTTTGGTGAGAATCAGTTTGTGTTTGGCCAAACTTTAGAAAACTGCTTTTAAGTGTATTTTTCTTAAAAGTGCTTTTCAGAAAAGTGCTTATGGAGAGAAGTTATATTGTTTTTGCTTCTCAAAAAACTGCTTCTGCTTTTTCTTAAAAATACTTTTTTTTCCTTCTAAAAGCTTGGCCAAACACCTCAATTTTTGGCCAAAAGCACTTTTGGTAAAAAAAAAAATAGCTTGGCCAAACAAGCTGTTAGTCATGGTATACAACATTACCAAATTATAGTGAAATTTGCACAATTCATTTTCCCCTTGTTGATTACTGCTATATGCAATAGTGTACGCGGTGAAGAACAGCAACTCAGCGTCCTTGACTCCCAACATTCTTCACATGAAACATCTGCATTTAGAGAGCCCCACTCTCTATAAGTGTGCCTTTTTTACTTTTTTGCATTACACTGGGGAATCTTGAGTGCAGTATCTTTTTTCTTTATAATAGTAAGTATTAAGCTTGTGTATCATGAGACCTAATATTGATTCTTACCTAACCACCTGTCTCCAACTCTCCTCTCCCCAATCACAATCTTGCAATTGCCACATGAGAAAAGAACACAAATAAACAAAGACTATGAAAGCCAAAATTATTGTGGCTACATAAAGTTGTAGATACTTTGAAAAGAAAAAGAGTAAAGGAAAGGCACCATAGTAGAACCTTGTCCCCCTTTAATAATAGTGTTTCTACTTTCTCCTTCACGACACCTTCCTCCACTAATCTAAAACTTAAACATACGGTTTTGAAACACTTTTTTGATTTATTTAAATCATCCTCTCCTTCTCTGCTACTTCCCAAGCCTCTTATTCTTTATTTTCAAATAGATACCCCTGACCAGACATAAGTTCTCTCCATCTATATTATTGTCCAAGATCATGACATGTCCCAACAGTCTAAAACTATAAAGTCTCGACCTTTGTAATGTTCTTGCATCTTGTCTCAACTTTTTATTGGATTCTTGCTCTGGATTTCCCCCATCAAAATTCCTCAGATACTAATAAAACTTAAGAAAATAAAGATCTTTTTTGTTGAATTGGAGTTTGCAAGCATGTCTTTTCCATGGAAGAAGGTGAAGAAGACAAGTATATGTCAATTGGTGAAGGACCATATTCGTTTTCACAGGAATGGTGGATCTCCTCTTATAGTAGAGACTGGTTTCCCCACTTCCCTTGTCGATCTTTTTTTCAAGAATCGCCAAAGGTTCATAAAACCTTCCAAGAAAAAGGTGGCTAAGCCCACTTTGAGCTCTCCTTCTTCTCTGAATTTGCATTTGCCTTTTCCTATGACTCCAACTTCACCAGCCACTTACACAATTAATAAGGGGTCTCAGTTAAAGGATGAAAGATTTGATCTTGATGAAGATATCGATACGAATAGGCTGTTAATATCCCTTCTGAAGATCTTTCTGGTGGTGGTTTTAGTTTTAGGAGCAAAGAACCTTTTAATGGGGATAACAATGTCAGCTTTCTTGTTGTTTTTCTTGGAATATTCAGGGGAATGTTTGTATAGATGGCTCATGCCTTGTGCAGGAGCAAAAAGGAGGATTCTTTTAATGGTTTGCAGATTTATTGGAGGCAAAATGGTTGAGTTAGAAAAAGATGAATGTGTTTTTAAAGCACCATCACTAAAAGAAGAGTTGGCTAATCAATGTATTAAGGAGAAAACTGATGAGTCTAATTGGGATAGCAAATTGAAATGTGAAGGAATGGACTCAAAGGGAAAAGAAGAGGAATTGAGGAGTGAGTTGTTGGAATCCAGGAAAAAGAAATCTCATAAATCCAATATGAAATCCAAGATGAAGAAATTTCTTTCAAACAAGTTCAGAAAGAAAATAAGTTCAATGATTGTCAAGTGAAAGTAAACAAGTTTTGCTCAAAAATCTAGCCAGAATAGTTCAACTTATTCCAAGAAAGCTGTGAATTGCAAATATTTAGATAGTATAGTTTGCTTCTTATGAAGTGCTGATTAAGCCTTGGTAGAATGCTCAACATTTGGTTAACCACTTAGCTTAGAGGTTTTGTATTGTATCTGTAAAATCTCTGATACATACAAGATTAACTTTGTTATACAGATCTTACTGATTCATATATTGCCTTGCCTTGGCAAATAATTCACCCTGTTTCTTTTTGAAAACCTTGGACTTACTGATAATTTATCAAACCTTTTGTATTTTTACAAATGTATAGGGACAATTCGCAGTGAATGGCACACAATGCAATTGTTGTTTTAGGTTAACAGTATTTCCCTCGCAAGATACTCCTCTGTTTAAATTTAGACGACACACTTTACTAAATTTAGACGACACACTCTACTTATTAGTCTGTTCCAAAAAGAATGACACATTTCTACAATTGGAAAAAATTCAATTTTAATCTCTTCATTTTAGAAGTTTTTATAATCACATAAATGTCATGGCCTCACAAAACTTTTATCCCTTAAGCTTTTAAGACTACAAGTTTCTCGAGTCTTTCTCTTTTTCCGTAAACTCTATATCGAGTCAAACTAATCATCTAAATTGAAACAGAGTGACTCTTAAGCTTGTGAGCATCTTTTTCATTATTTTCTTTTAAAAAAATCTTCACTTATTACTTTAGGTATTTTAGAAAAAGAAACATTAGTTTTCATCTTGAGGTGAAAACGCCCAAGCTTCTAAAATCAGTTTTTTTTTAAAGTGCAGTTTGTTTGTGTTTGATTAATTTATTTAAAAATATACTTTTGAATAATAATTAATATTTGACCAATCTTTTGAAATGCATTTCTTTTTTTCTTTTTTTTTTCAAAAGTGATTTTCGGAGAAATTGCTTTTCCAGCTTGACTCTTTTAGTTCTAAAAGCGGGTCAAACAGCTTAACTTAACCACGTTTAAAGTCTTGAAATGTGTTTATAAATTGGTCTTAACTAGCTTTTGCAGTTTCAACTTTCAACTAGTAGTAAATTGAATTGCTTCTAAAAGTTGGTACGCCCTATTTGATAAACGAGTTCTACAATTATTATTATTCTTTTGCGTGCAATTACTTTTGCCAAAGCGGCAAAGCCCCACCTTTCCCCTCCAACTCCCAAGCGTTTGTTTGGGAATAAATAAAAGGGCAAATTTCTACATTAATTTTTTCTTTATATTCTCATAAACCCAAAACTCCATTACCCTTTAAAACCTTTTCAAATTCCCAAAACCCCATAACCTTCTTTCTCTCTTACCTTCCCCACAATCAAAATTCACAATATATGCTTGTACAAAATCACATTTGCTGTACCTCTATTGCCAGTAATAGGTACTATCTTCTTCTTACCCTTCTTGATTCTCTCTTATTTTTTGCCTATCTTGTAAAGTAAAGCTTGTGGCCCTTTTCCTTTCTTTTTTCTCTTTCTTTTTTAAAGATAAGCACTCAACCCACAAGCATACACGTATCGAATTTCTAAAACCAGCTTTACTTTTTTCTCTTGGCTTTTTTGCTGACCCAGAAACAAATTTCTTTGCTTGTAAGTTAACGGAATTCTTTTTTTATTTTCTTAGGTAAACTAATAAAGTTTTTTTTTGGTTGGGGTTTGTTATGTAGGAGTGAAAGAATGATTGTTTAATGTGTTATGCATGTAATCTGCACTTTAGAAGCAAAATTTTCATTATTCATATAACATTCCCATTATAAATGCAGTAACTTTTCTGTCGTTTAATGAACATGCTGCAGTCGAAAAGTGTAAACATGTACTGACTTCTCTAAAACCTGATTAGCTGTTGAATAAAGTATTAGCATTGGATTGAAATTGATTCATTTGTCCCGCTGGATTGTTGGCAACGGAATGATTATTCGAATCAAATTAGGAAATTGTTACTACTCAATCTGTTTCAATTTAGATGAGTTAGTTTGACTTGACACGAAGTTAGAAAAAAGAACAAGACTTACGAAACTTGTGGTCTTAAAAGTTTAAGAGTTAAAAGCTTTGTGGGGCCATGTCATTTGTGTAAAATGGGTAAAATGAAGAGTTTAAAGTTGAATTATTTTCAAATTTAGAAATGTGTCATTTATTTTGGAACAGACTAAAAAGTAAAGTACCTCATCTAATTTGAAACGGATGGAGTAATATTTATTATTGTACTATGTTCTTGGCCAGTGGCGGAGTCAGGGTTTTTAGATCATTGGTGCTCAACAAATTTTAGCCTGAAAATGCTACCGAGATTGGATGCTCAGTTAATATATTTGTATGTTTTACTAGCTTTTCTATCTAAATAATAGTGTTTGGCTCCAAATTTAGCTTTAACTTAGGTCCGCCATTGTTCTTGGCCTCACTGTGCTTTCTAATTGATGCATGATGGAAATCAGTAATGAAGTGCCTTTTCAGTGTAGGAGTTGAATTGGTCTAACTATTCAATTCTTCCGGGTAAAACTATGGAAACTGGAAGAAACCCAGCTAGCGGTCCAAAGAAATCGCCTTTCACGCCTAAGGCTATCATACATCAGAGATTTGCTGCTAAAGCTTGCTATAAGGTCGAGGAAGTTCAAGAGGTTGTACAAAATGGATGTCCTGGTTTAGTGATCCCTCAGAAAGGTCCTTGCCTCTATCGCTGTACTCTCCAACTTCCAGAATTTTCTGTAGTCTCTGAAGTCTTCAAAAGAAAGAAGGATGCTGAGCAATCTGCTGCTGAGAAGGCTATACAAAAGGTTTTGCCTTTTTCTCTGTTTTTGAGCTATTTAAATATTTGAAGGAGAAGAGTGAGGCTTTTGCCGTAGGAGCTATTTAAATATTTGAAGGAGAATAGCCTAGTACAAAAGAAAAAAAATTAAGACTCAGGTAAATTGTGTCTCAAGGAAACAACTTTTTTACTTTCCCTTTTTTGCTGATAAGTCAGGTGGTAGACTCCAACTCTTAATCATAAATCATCCACTTCACTTGAAGTTTATCTTTGCTAAGCATGCTCTTACAATGGGTGCTGCAAATGTAGTGGACAATTGATGATTTTATCTCTCTCAGCTTGTCGCATAGATCTAAAATGTCTATGAAAAGTTCATCATTACCTCATGATTGTCGTTTATCTCATGCTTTTGTGATCAGTTTTAACATATTAAGTGGACAAGTTCCAATTTTTCTCTCAGCTTGGAGCTTAGATTTTCAAATGTCGATGAAATGCTAATGCTTTAATGACTCATGGTTGTTTATCTGCAGTTAGGCATCCAGCCTAAAGAAGATAATCTCACTGTGGAGCAAGCGTGGGATGAACTGGCTGGTCGACTATCATATTTACTTTCAATTGAGGTATGTAACTGTATTGGTGTTAATGTGATGATGCAATTCTTCTTGGAGTTAGCTGCAAGATTACAAAGTTTGACTAGCCATCGAGATTGAGTGAGAACTTTGACTTATATACATGTTTGTTGCGTAAGAGAGTTTTTAATGAATTACAAAAACTTGATTGTGAAGCTGGTTATATAGGGTATTGTCACTGTTGTGAAATTTATTTTACTAAAAAACAGCAAACAGTCTACCGAATACGTCATATTTAGTAATATATCAGCTTTGGAAAACTTTTTGCACTTTAAAAGTCTTTCTGTGCTATTTGATTGTTTGTAGAGTCTGAAATATGATGTTTTTATGCTGTATTGAAATTTGCCAAAAGGTTTCATTAGAAAATAGAAAATTTCCTGTGGTTTCATCACATATTTTGAGACATGGTCTTATAAACAGTTCTACTGCCTTATCAAAAAAAATAAAATAAACAGTTCTATTGAGTTTGTGAGATATCTAATGCTCATAAAGGTTCATTCATGTTTTTTAATTTCTTGGTATTTTCATTGACTACAGCCTCAGTAGATAATAATACTGAGTTTTCTGTGTGTAGGATTAGATGATGTAAACAGATTCACTAATTGGATGTAGTTATGTAATGCATTTTTTCCTGCAGCTAATGAACTACCCGACCTATGTTATTTACGGTTCACTTTTTTGTTTCCGGTTGTTGATGAAAGTTCTTGTCTTCAATTCATCCGCTTAGTGGGCACTTCAGAGCAGCGTTGCAGAGAGGAGGTCACCTTAATGGATTTATTTCTGTAGCAGCTATTGCTGCGTTTGATGCTAAGATTAATAGCTTATGTAAATATATAAATCCTGAAGTGGAGTGGAATCAATTTTTGGTGATGTCACTTATTATTGAAGCAGCTAAGAGATTAGCGAATGCGCTTATGTTCTCTGAGGAGAAGCTTTCATTGCAGAGGCTAAATCCACACCCTCCTGAGATTATACATTCTTTACTAAAGAATGAATCTAGTCTCCCAGAGAGCATTTCAATTGAAGCAGTACGTATTCCATCTTCAGCAGAGAAGATTGTGGAACCTTCGATACTTGATGCCTCTTTTGGCAATTATTACCTGGATGCCATTGCAAAGGAACTAGGGGTTAAGGATGCTTCTAAAGTTCTGATTTCTAGGTGAGAAAGAATATATACAGAGCATTGAACTAGTACTTTGTTTGACTGGTAAAATGTTGTAAGCTTGATTTGTAGCAATCAGAAGTCGATTTTAATGCAGTATGGTAAGAAGTATATGAAGGAGCTCCTATCCAGTGATGGATGCAGCCTTTATGCTGCGAGTTCAACCCAGTATTCTCAATACAAAGTTTAAATATACATGTGAAGAATCACTAAAAGCTCAACAAATATTAAATCTGCGCATAATTTCAAAGTACAATTGTCATTGGGCTTTAGTCTAGTGGTGAGCGCAATGTGTGATGTGTAGGTTAGGTGCATGTCACGGGTTTGAAATCTGCTGCAGACAAAAGCCTGGTATTTAAGTAGAGAAGGGTAGAGAGATGGCCCCCATTACTCACCGAGTTTCAAACCGTGCACCATTGGCCCTCGGGGATTTCTCATTTGTAAAAAAAAATCAGAAGTACAAAAGAATTTAGTGCTAATAACTTTGAAGGTGTAAACCATCAAATTTAAATCCCAGATCCGCCTTTGCTTCTATCTAGAGTTTTCTGATAGGTTGTATTGTTCCTTCTTCCAAACTGGTATGATATATACGTGATGCATCCTGGTATTTATTTTTAAGCAAGACAAAATTAATCTAGTATGACCAAAGCTGACACCCTTCATCATAAACTGGTTATGGACGGGGGTTGGAAGTTAGTTAATGGCTAGTTCAATGTGAGCTGTAAGGTAGTTTTGTGGTTTATGTTAGAGAAGGCTGGATCAAATAAATAATTGCTTCCATTTTAATTGAGCATTTCCTGTATCTTTGATGATGAACATTTGTTTTCTGTTACAGGACTATTGGCAAAGCTTCCTCAGAAACGAGGTTGTACTTCTGTGCTCCAGAATCCATAACGATTGGCCCATCATCAGAGTTACATATGAAACTAGCCAGTTCATTTAGAGAATTTAATGCCCTTGCGACCTACCTATCTGGTCAAGAAATATACGGTGATGCAATTTTGGCATCTGTAGGATACACCTGGAAGTCTACTGATCTTTCTTATGAAGATTTATCCTTGCGTGCATATTACAGGTATGTCCTTGGCACCATTTTTGAGTTTTTAGTCAGCGAAGTCTGGCTGAATCAAAACAGAGTCTGGCTTAATTACAACTGGATTGTCATCTAGGATAGCAGAATTATGATAGCCATTGTAGTAAGTTTCCCCCCTGAGATTTGGGTGTGGTGGGCTAAATAATGGAGACAGTGAATTTGCATGATGAGTTTAGGGTGCCGGCACTCAGGACGTGAAGTCACGTGTTGTACTTCAGGAATTTCTTTTCTTTTTTATTTTTGTTTTTCCTTTTGATTTCTTTATTTAACTGTGACACTCAGTTGCTATCATCGATTTGCATAATATTTTTCTTTTCTTCTTTTTTATTTCACTCATAATAGCGGGGTTCATTTTCTTTTCTCTCTTTTTCCTCTCAAGAATACTTGCCAACAAGATACCTAGCGGAATTTACAAGTTGTCAAGAGAAGCAATACTTGCTGCAGAGCTGCCCACAACATTCACAACAAGGAGCAATTGGAGGGGTTCTTTTCCCAGAGATATTCTCTGCACATTTTGCCGCCAGCATCGATTATCTGAACCTGTCTTTTCAAGCGATTCCTTTGAACCTCTGCCAGATTTACCTGGACGTAAAAGATTGAGGGATACAGCATCAAGTGGAGACGAAATTAATGAAGGTGGTCTTGCTGCTACTGCTACTGCTACTGCTACTGCTGTTGCACAAGGAGGGTGTACTCTAGTCTATAGATGTACAGTGAAGATATACTCCAAGTGCCAGGATTTGATTCTGCTGTGTTCACCAAAGGAATCTTACAAGAAACAGACTGATGCAATTCATAATGCTGCTTTAAAAGTTCTCTTATGGTTGGATAGATTTCTTGATAAAGTTGATATGTCTGTGGAGGAGATGACATCATCTGCAAAGGGACTTGAAGTTCTTATTTATCCTCAACAGTTTGTTAAGGAGTTCTCATCATGTCAATTCTTGCCCAAATATCGGTGGAGCAGTGCAACACTAGCAGACAGCTCTCTGTGTTCTAGCTTCTCTAATGTACAGAAGAACACGCTTGAAGACGAAGTAGCATCTGTTAGGATAAGTGGTGAATATTCTGGAACGACTCCATCTAATGGTTCTTTGGTGTGTGTGACTTACAACATATATTTAGTCACGGAAAGGGAAGGCATTAAGGAACAGCTTGAAGGGTCTGAAGAGTTTGAGTTTGAGATTGGCAGTGGAGCCACATCACCTGTTCTTGAAGCAGTTGTAACACAGATGTCCATTGATCAGTCTGCATGTTTTACTATGGAATTGCCTTCCAAAGAGATTGTTCTAGCAGTGGCTCGTGATTCTACAACTGTCCTTTCATTATTGTCTTCAGGTAAGTAAGGCAGTTGTTTCCTTTTGTTCTGATTTTTTTTTGGCTCTATTTGTGTTGATTTCCATTTTAGAACATGCTTTCCGAAGGACATTTGTCGTGTCCAACCCATGAAAAATTTCTGTTGTCTTCCGATAATCTAGAGTTTCCTCTCCTCTCTGGAGACAGGTACTTGTACAATGAAATGTGAAGTCACCTTGCTGCGGGTGACAGTACCCCTGGAGGATAGAATGGAGCAGGCCTTATTCTCTCCCCCATTATCAAAACAACGTGTTGAATATGCATTGCAACACATTAGAGAATCTTGTGCTGCCTCTTTGGTATAGGCCTTTTCAAATGATTTTGCTGTCTTTTTAGATGATAAAAAGACTTGATTCTGATCTTTATTCCATCACAGGTTGATTTTGGATGTGGTTCTGGAAGTCTCCTGGAGTCTTTATTAGCTTATCAAACTTCTCTTGAGAAAATAGTAGGCGTTGATATTTCACAGAAAGCTCTTGCTCGTGCTGCCAAGGTCTGATGCACTCACAGCCCTCTTACACGGCTTTTCAACTTTCACAATCTCTCTCTCTAATTGTCCTGCAGTTTATTCTTTTCTTTCTACTGCATTTCTTTTTCTTAGTAATGATAATAAGAGCTTGTGTATTCTCTAACTTAACTATGTAAGGTGAAAACTGAACTGTAATTCGAGCGGGTGAGAAAAATCAGGATCTGCAATGGTCATCTTATGCCAATCCAATATTTAGATATTATCCTGCATTGTCAGCTAGATCTAGTTTTGCCTATGCTTTCAGTGCGACATTGTCCATCTTATAGGTAATGACAATATTTTCGGATTGCGAAAGCTAGAGAGATGTTTCCTTATTCAGGAAAAAATTTAACATTCCAGATCAGAGTAATCTATTTTTTTAAACTCTCTAGTTTTATTATCATTTGTTAGATAAATAAATTGGATAAAATAGGTTCTTCATATTAGCTTGACATGACTGAAATGAGAATGTAATTGCATTAAATGTAAATACAGTAAAAGAAAGAAAAAAGGCCGATAAACAAAGAGATATGAGTAATAGCTGAAGTAGCTCCAGCACCCAAAAAAGATAAAAATAAAAATAAAAATAGAAAAAGAGAAAGAAAGATGATCCAGATGGTTATATGCCCATTTGAAGGTTTAAGATTTACTAATTGGGAAGACTAATAGTATAATCATTACTTGGGAAGTAAAGGAAATTCATAAATGATTCCAAAAAAAAATGTTAATTGAATACATAACAAATATGATTTTCTGATTATGATTGTTGGAGTGAAGCTAATTTGAGTTCAGATGACTATTTGAAGGTTACTAAAAAAAAGGTAATCACATGTACTCCATATAAGATACTAGGACAGAGAAATGTTAAGGTCCTTTTACCCATCACAAGTAGTTGTACAACTTATATCCATGATATATGTTTTCTATCTCCTTATTCTAGCATCAGAAACTCCAAAGTAGATACCATTCAGTCAGTGGTGGTATAGGATTCTAGAATTGGGAAGTATGGTATTGGACTATCATGAGAAAATGAAATAGCTTTTGGTGGACCTTTTTCTCAAAAAAAAGAAAAAGAAAAAAAAGTTTCTGGTGAAAAAGAAGAAACTTTTTCTCCTTTCTCGCTTTATTTGTGGAAGCAAGCAACTTTGAAGCTTCAAGAATATAACAACATGAGCTTTTTATTAAACATTCAGAACTAGTAAACTAATGAGGTCAAATATGTTAGTTCAAGATGCTAAGAAATTTCTGATTAGCATAGTTTACTTTTTCTTTCTGTTGCATTGACGGAGCATAGTTCTAAACATTTAATGTTTGCCACGTGTTGCTGGTGCCAAATCATAATTTTGACTTTTTTTATTTATGCGTTCACCTAAGAGTCTTCTTAATTTCCAGATACTTCATTCAAAACTCAATGGAAATATAGAAGCTGAACAACTGACTAACAGAATCAAGTCTGCAATACTATATAGGGGTTCAATTTTGACTTGTGATTCTCGGTTATGTGGGTATGACATTGCAACCTGCTTGGAGGTAATTGGTTCCTCTTCTAGTGATGGTTACACAGCTTTCCAGATTTCAGTTTTTCTTCACTTTGTTTCATGAAGTATTTGCGTAAAAATGCTTGTGTACCTTATATCCATCCCAAAAATGAGATCTATGGTTGGTTATATCATTCTTTTTTATTGAGCGCAGTGGTGGGGCTAGGATTTTTACCAAGGGAATTCAAAATATTAAAAAGTAAACACACAAACAAGCCAAGGGGATTTAACATCTACTATTTATGCATAAAAACAATTTTAACCTTATATACAGTGTAATTTTTTGGCGAAGGAAGTTTAGGGATGAACTCCCTTCCGCCACCCTAGCTCCACCCCTGGTTGAGCGGATCAGTGAACTTAGTGTCTGGAGATGATCTGTCAACGAGATTGCCGTAGAATGGTTTAATATGTTATTTTATCCACACAAAAAAATTGTCGTAGATGGTTTAGTATGTTAGATGTCATATATTAGTATTTGAGTTCAGAAGGTAGATATTATGGACCAATAAAACAAAATGTGATTAAAAGTGTTCTGTGGGATAAAGTAGTTTCTGAAGCTTGTCATTATATAAGTTGGAGACTGGTGTAAGTGAGATATTGAAACTTTTATGCATTTGATTTGAAATAGACGTCAGACTGATTTTTCTGTAGCCTTCACATGAATTTGCAGAGATAGACACATTGATTCACATACCAGAAGAGCATAGTGCTACTACTCGTTAATAAAGAGTGTAAGAGTGCAAATAATAATTTTTCATTCTGAGTTTGTGTAATGGGTTGCTAGATCATATGCTATAGTTCTAACCCTTTGTAATGAAATATATTGGAGCGTGTGTTCTTGATCTTTATGAGTGGTAAGTTTGGTCCATTTTAGCTTCAGTTGGAATAAAGATATGACAATGATATTTTCAAGTTGCATGTTAGGGTCTATCCACTTAGTAAATTATCTGTTTAGTTAAAAGAGTTTTGCCTTGCTAGGGAGACTAGTGATGCATATGATGGTTCGAAGTTCTTTATTGGCACTTATTGACCGAATTAAGTATGAATTATCTGGCACCTTTTCCTTCGTGTTTTTTCTCTTTGTGACTTATTTCTCTTTATTTTTCAATGTATTTCTCTTTATTCCCATCATTTAAGTGGTCTTGCCTTTATTCGTGATATATTGCTATAGAGTTTTTGAGATAGGTTTCTTCAGTTATTGATGATCCTAGGTTGATACATTTTGTCAGCTCGGGTGGTTGAATGAGACTTTGCTTTTCTGCAGTTATATATCCATCATTCTGTCTTTTCTTTGTTCCATAGAATCTGTAAAAATTAGATCATCTATTGATCGTGATAGATGGGAATTTTGATCAACTATAGGTGATTGAACACATGGAGGAACATGAAGCGTGCTTGTTTGGCGATATCGTGCTCAGTTCATTTTGTCCACAGATTCTTATAGTCTCCACTCCCAATTATGAGTACAATGTGATTCTCCAGAATTCTTCTCCTCAATACCAGGAAGAGGATCCAGATGAGAAGAGCCAGCAGCAATCTTGCAAATTTCGCAATCACGATCACAAATTCGAGTGGACTAGACAGCAATTTTGCCAATGGGCATCTGAGCTAGCTTTAAGGCATAATTATGATGTTGAGTTCAGTGGAGTTGGCGGAGAGCCTAACAAAGAACCAGGATTTGCCTCCCAAATTGCTGTCTTTAGAAGAAAAGATGGCAGTCCCGCGAATGCAGACTTTACTAAACACTTTGATGTTATTTGGGAATGGAGTAGCAGCAGTAATTCAAGATCCTAACTGTAGATGCTTTCTAACAAACTCATTTTTTGCTGCATCTTAACTGTAGATGCTCTCTAACAAACTCATTTTTTGGTTAGTCATGTCGATTTCAGAAGTTATAGAAGTCTGCTCCTCCATTCATACCTCTTCTTTTCCCCCTTCTAAATGGAAGATTTGCTCATAATTTCTTTTGCTTATACTAAGTGCTGACTGTTCTAGAAAATCATACTTAGTATTCCTTACCTAAATGCGCAGAAATATCTACTTACTAGGTGCAAAATGATACTAGTTGTTTGAAGAAGAAAAATACGGTACTCCTAACTCATGGTTTAACATTTATGCTTGAGTTTTAGTTTTGTTCGGTTTTCCTTTCACCTTCACTTGTAGAGATGGCCTGTTGTGAGGTCATACTCATGGTTACAGACTCGTCCGCGTGGAGAAGTTTCTGTTCATCGATAGGAACAATCTCTTTGTGCTTGTACCAGTTGGCCCAAAAGACATAGTTCCCAAAGTTGAGCAAGCTGAGGATTGCTAGGAAGAACCAGTAGAAAAGTTCGATATGGTTCTTGTTCATGTCTCTCCATTGAAGCCATCCTTGCTTGTTGGAAGTGAGCTCTGAAGTGATTGTGTTGATGAGCTCAACAAAAGCTGAGCTCAAGTAGTAGCCAATGGAGAACGATAGAAACGAGAAGGAAGTCTAGAGAGATCTCATCCCAGCTGGGGCCTCGCTGTAGAAGAATTCCATCAGCCCAACGAGCGTGAACATGTCTGCTATCCCGAAGATTGCATAATGAAAGGAGAACCAGAAAAGGCTGGTCCGATGGTTATGTTGGTTGAACTCGTTCTTCCTCTTCACTTCCATGGCCCCTGCAATAGCCATGGACATAGCTGAGAGGACAAGTCCTACGCCAACTCTCTGAAGGTGAGTTATTCCATTCGTGTGGCCAGTGAACATCCTCATTACAGGAACAAAGAGGAACTCGTAGATGGGAATGAGGACGGACATGAATACAAGAGGAATGACTGGAATTGAAGCAGCAGGTACGTCAAACTTGCCAAGGCTAGGGTCCATTAGTGTACCTTGTTGCACTGAGATTGTTTGTAGCTGTGCCAAACATGTGTTCATGAGGATAGTACTTAGGAGGATTGGCATCATCCTTGTTAGGATTCACTACTTCTACTTGAGTGACAGTACAAAGCCTCCATTTTCCTTGCTTATTTTGGTGCCTTGCATTTCAACCGCAGCTTTGTCTAGTACTCTATTCATGATTCAGATGACAACATAAGATTAGCATGATTATATAAACCCCTTTGATTTAATTTATGTTCTTGCATTGAACATGATAAACTTGCCTGAATTGGTGGGTATGAGAAAGACGTTGTCCAGTTAAAAGAGAAACAGAGTTTGGGTCGCGCATCTCATATCAGTTGGTAGTTGCACAGACCAATTTCGAGCTGCTGCCACCAAAACATGCAAAAAATGCTGCTTAAACCGTACTCTTTTGCTAGCCAAAAAAAGATAACAAGTTCCATAAGTTTTTTATGTTTCTGTTAAATTTCGTGCTTAGTCAAATTACGTCACATAAATTTGTAACTGAAGCGGGAGCAAAAGGAGTACGAGCTCACCTGTAAAACTCTAAGCAAGGGACTTTCTCCTGTAAAAATGCTTTCCCAAAACAAGGCAGCAAAACAGCAAAGGGTGGAAATAATAAACCCTTTTATCCCATCCTACATTTGTACTGACCCAAACCACAACAGATGCTCCAATAGTTATGCTTAACAATAACCAGTCTACATAGTAGTGTCCAAAAAAGAAGACGAATAGTCACTAACATTGGGCATCTTCTGTAGCTAGAATTTAACATTATTAGAAGTTCAGGAATATGGTCAATTTGGTCTCGAAGTTATTACTTTATCAAGCTTTTTGGTTTTTGTGATATTTAGCTTATCATATTTAACAATTAGTTAAACATAAGTGCCATTTTGTTCCCTAACCAAATTAAATATACATGGTCCATCGGATTGGCTTTCCGTAGTACCTTGAATTACTTGATGTTTAATTTCTACTATCCCTTATTCCTTTAGCAAAAGCTTGAAAGCACCGATTCCTATAACATGGAGGGATAAATACCGAATTATCGCATCGAAAATTTTGGTATATGATATTCGGTAGTTTGGTATTTTGTATGGTATTTGGTTTACGTTTTTTAAATAATTTGGTATTAGATATGGTATTTGATATTTAAAAAAATAATAACAAAATATTGATATCGTACCAAAATATATACTAAATTACACATTAAAGATATTATTGATCAATATACTAAGTTACACAATATTTTTCTTTGGCATTCATGTTGAGGTTGACCGTAAAACCCATGTACTTCTTTAGGAAAATGGAGGATGGAGATTCCAATTCTTACTCTCTAGGTTGCCAAGCAGTTTAACGTAATATTTCAATGATTTTGGGGTGTTTCTTACTCAGTTACTCCTGTATTGTTGTTGCATATGTTGGATTAGTCCTTATTGTATTCTTTAACATGATATTTTCAATGATAAAATGTATATCCTTTATGTACCTTTTTTCTCTTAGTTGTAACTTTTTTTTTCGAAATCGGAAAATAAGTAAATTGGTCGTAAAAGTCAAAGAAAATATTTCTGACAAGGGAAATAGTGGTCCCACAGCAAATATATAACAATTCCGACCGATTTCGGTCGGAAATTGGCCAACATTTGACCAACACCTAGTCATACTTGTATATTATCTACAAAAATAATTTTTAATTAAAAATTTTCAAATATACCGACCGATTTCGGTCGGTAAATTTGAAATTATACTTTCCCGCCCAAGGCAATTGGTTTTTAATATAACAAAAAAATTTTATATATAAATCTTTCATATATACATTTTACTACATCACTATGTAGTAAAATGCACGATACACTTTATATATACAAAATTTATATATTGTAGAACAGTCTATATATACACTTTGGATACATAAAAGCGCCCGGGATACATTAATGATATATTATGTATACATTGCAAGATGAAAGACACACATATATATATATATATATATATATATATATATATATATATATATATATATATATTGAATAATAGCTTATATACCAATTACTTAACCAATGTACGATATATTTAATTCCGGTTAGTTAATATATTTTTTTATATAAAATAATTAATGTGTTATTTCAGGAATATAAATAAAATTTTAGAAAAAATAACTAAGCATATTTTTACATTAAAATGTAATCATAATTTTATTCACTTGAAATAATTTTTTATTGATTTATGGAATCCTTATTTAATGCACTCTTTTTTTCATAAAAAGAAAGAAAGAAACAAATAATAAAATGGATAGATTAGTAAATAAATATTCCATGGGAAGAGAAGTAGTGGGTTTTCCTTGGAAAAATATTTTTTTATTAAAAGTTTTCAAAAATTCCGACCGATTTCGGTCGGAATATTTGAAATTATGCTCTTGTCCCACATCGGTTGAAAGATGTGAGCTTTTTCATCTTATAAGTTGAGCTTTGATGCCATAGAGTCCAACAGCCGTGGACTAATAAAAAATAAACAAATATAGGAAGGGTTGTAATTAGTGCTTAGTAATAAGATTTAATATTCTATATTTAGAATTAGAATTTAATAAAATAATAATGATAATATATACTAGTACTAATTAGTAATATAGTAATAAGATATAATATTGTTGTGCTATGATATCTCGAGTTAGGGAGTTTACATGCGATACAAAAAAATATATATATCTAGAAGATTTCTAAAATTATTATATATTTAAAACTTCGACCGATTTCGATCGGTATTTTGAAAAATAAATAAATAAAGATTTAGTTATATATGTAGTTTGGTATTTGAAAAATAAATAAAAAAAGATTTAGGTAATACCGACCGATTTCGGTCGGTATATGTAGTTTAGTTGTCAGCCAACGCATTGAACTAACCGACCGTTTTCGGTCGGAAAATTTCGACTGATTTCGGTCGCAACACTTTAGCGACCATCATTTTTCCGACTAATTAAAAGCAGTCGGAAATCGATCGGTTTTTCTCAAATTCCGACCGATTCCGGTCGGTTTTCCTGGACGAAATTAGCCAGTTTTTTAGTAGTGTGGTTTTGGACAAAGATTTTGTCAACAATCAGGTTAGTTTAGAACGTTTTCATTGAGTACTTTAATTAAGAATATTACAGTCTATAGCTCTATGCACTAGTTAATATTCAAATCGAATAAACCGAAATTAACGAACCGAATAAATCGAAACCGGAAGGAGAAAAGCCGAATCATACCGAATGTAATTAGGTATGATATTAATATAGCATTTTAAGAAACCGTATACCGAAAATAATGAACCGAAATGACTAAATATCGTACCGGACCGACCGATGAACATCCCTAATAACATGTCCCAAAAAGTGAAAAAGAATTTTCCGTGAATTTTATTTCTTATCTGCTTTTTTATTTCTAACATCAAATCATCGGAGTTTAACTTTGATGAGAAAGGGCTAACTTTTTTCCTTTCTGGGCTCGTGTTTCTCTTAAATTTTGAGAAGAATTCCAACATTGCGGTGGCGCGCATTTGGGCTAGAAAATTAGAATAATAATGTTTTGTTGTGTTAGTCCGTAGTAGATATATTTCAATTGGCTGATGCAGCCCGCACTTTGAAAATCTTGCCTTTCGAAAACTCCAAAGGGCCAAATATACCTTTTTATTTTCGAAAATGGTCTAAAAATACCCCTCGTTATACTATTGGGTTATCTATACCCCTACGGTCATACTTTGGTTCAAATATACCCCTCATTTAAACGGAGTGATACGTGTCATCGTCCTGTTGGTCAATTCTAAATATCTTCTAATTAATTAAAAAACTCATCAATCATACCCGGAAAATAATTTTTTAAAGCAATCTTTTTGGAAAAATTGAAAAAAACTGAAATTATTTTTACTAAAAACTGAAAAAAAACGATAATATTTTTTTTTCCAGTTTTTACAAAAAAACTGCTTTAGAAAAAACTGAAAAATATTTTCTAAAACAATGTTTTTGAAAAAACTGAAAAAGAAAAAGCTGAAAATCAATTTTTTAAAGCAATTTTTTTTTGTAAAAACTGAATTTTTTTTTACTAAAAACTGAAAAAAACGAAAAAAAAATAAAAAATTCCAGTACTGCTTTAAAAAAAGCTGAAAAATATTTTCTAAAACAATATTTTTTGTAAAAACTGAAAAAAAACTAAAAAGCAAATTTCTAAAGCAGTTTTTTTATAAAAACTGATAAAAGAAATATTTTCTTTTTTTTATCAGTTTTTAGTTAAAAATAATTCAGTTTTTTTCAGTTTTTAATTGCTTTAGAAAATTATTTTTCAGTTTGTTTTTTCAGTTTTTACAAAAATATTATTTTAGAAAATATTTTTCAGTTTTTTTAAAGCAGTTTTTTGTAAAAATTGGGGGAAAAAAATATTTTCGTTTTTTTTAATTTTTAGTACAAATGTTTTTTTAGTTTTTTCCAGTTTTTACAAAAAAAAATATTATTTTTCGGGTATGGATAATGAGTCTTTTTAATTAATTAGAAAATATTTAGAATTGACCAACATGACGATGACACGCGTCCCTCTGTTTAAATGAGGGATATATTTGAACCCAAAGTATGATTGCAGTGGTATAGATAACTCAATAGTATAACGAGAATTATTCGTAGACCATTTTCGAAAGTATAGGGCTATATTTGGCCCATTTCTTTAACCAAATAATATATTACAAAGTTCCAGGAAGTTGCTGCCGAAAGTGGCACAAGATTTCTCTATATATAAAAATAATTGCCTTGTATGTATTAAAATACATAAGCTTCTGTCTAGCTAGCGTCAGAGATGTTGAATCCTCTCGTTTATAGAAAGTCAAAACACGGCAGTTCACCATATATTTGTGTGCAATGATAAGATCTCAAGACTATGCTTTATAGGCTATAGCAATATTACAAATTAGTAACAGGTTATTTGTAGTGCTTTAATTCCTTAAATGGAGAATGAGAGAAAACCTCTTCATATAGTTATGTTCCCATGGCTAGCCATGGGACATATTATACCTTTTTTCCATTTATCAAAGTGCTTAGCACAAAGAGGCCACAGAGTAACTTTCATTTCCACTCCAAGAAATCTTGAGAGATTAGGTAAGGTTCCCTCTGATCTTACTCCCCTACTAAATATAGTTAGCATTCCTTTGCCTAAAGTAGAAAACTTACCAGATCAGGCTGAATCCTCAATGGACATACCTTATCAAAAAGCTCAGTTCTTGAAAATTGCTTTTGATTTGCTCGAAACTCCGTTAATCACTTTTCTTGAAAATTTATCAAACCCAAAACCAGATTGGATTGTTTATGATTATGCATCTCACTGGCTACCTCATCGTGCACGCGACTTAGGCGTCTCGTGTGCTTTCTTTAGTCTCTTTACAGCTGCAACTATGGCCTTTTTTGGACCTCCTCGGGCTTTGCTTAATGATGAAAGGTCAATCCCTGAAGATTATACAGTTGTTCCGAATTGGATTTCTTTCGAAACGGACGTTAAATATCGGCTGCACGAGATAAAGAAGAACTTTGAAGCACCAGCAAATGAGTCAGGTACATCTGATGGAGCCCGATTTGGTGGTTCAATAGATGGAAGTGATTTTGTGTTGTTTAGAACTTGTGTTGAGTTTGAACCCGAATGGTTCAACTTGGTTTCTGAGCTTTTTCAGAAACCTGTTATCTCAATTGGTGTTCTTCCTCCATCTATAGAAGATAATGAAGATTTGGGCCGCAGCAGCAATAATACAACATGGCTAAGTATCAAAAAATGGCTAGATAAGCAAAACCAAAATTCTGTGGTGTATGTTGCACTTGGAACTGAATCAACACTTAGTCAAAAAGAGCTGAATGAGCTGGCTCTGGGGTTAGAAAAGTGTGGATTGCCTTTCTTTTGGGTAATAAGAAATCAGCCAAAACTGAATCAAGAAGAGTCACAAATTCTTCCTGATGGTTATGAAGAGAGAGTCAAAAACAGAGGTGTAATTTATAGAGGTTGGGTTCCACAGGCAAAGATATTAAGTCATTTAACAATAGGAGGATTCTTGACTCATTGTGGATGGAATTCGGTCATAGAAGCGCTTTGTTTCGGGCGGGTTTTGATTATGTTTCCAGTGATGAATGATCAAGGTTTGAATACTAGGTTGTTGCAATGTAAAGGGGTTGGTGTAGAGATACCAAGAAATGAAAATGATGGATTGTTTACTAGTGAATCTGTGGCTGAAACTGTGAAGTTTGCAGTGGTGAGTGAAGAGGGAAAGACATTGAGAGCCAATGCAAGACAAATGAGAGGTTTGTTTGGAGATAGGAATAGAAATGGAGAGCTTATTGATGATTGCGTTGGTTATTTGATGAAAAATAGGGACGCAAGCATTATAGCTGAATAATTTTTGACCCCCAAAATAAAATGAGAGAACAATCTTTGTGATATGGTGTAAAATTTTTTAGAATAAATGTAAATTTGATGTTTAATGCTCTTCTCCTTCTCTCATGTAATAGAAATAGATGTATGGACAAAAATCGGAGTTAAAATTCTTTTTGTTCCACTTTTTCTCCTTCTCATTCAACTATATCGGGGACAATAATGGACGTTAAAATAAATATTGCAATCAAGTTAAATATTTTTTTCTTTTATTTCGAATTGATTTTTTCACTTCTTACATGATATCCTTTGTATTCTTTTGGTATCTTTCAAAATATTTGGCTTCCACTAACAATATCACTTTATATAACTTTATTAAGAGTTCAAATTCATTGCAAAAAATACAGTAAAATCACGCAACGCACGGTGTTAATGTATTTCCTGCTTGTGACATTTAAAGGGTTTAGAATTTATTAGTTGGAGCTCGGTTAAAAAGCAATGACTTATATGACTTATAATGTCATTTTTAAGAAAACGTTTAACGAGAATATGGAAGATTAATTTCGCAAACTTTTTCCTTGATACAATATAGTATAATATAATACATACATTTCATGTCAAACTAATAAAAAAGTGTAATGTTTAAATGAGGGGGAAAAAAGTTCCACTCTTCTTTTTCTTTTTAATAGAAAACAGCAAGAAGATAAATGTACATCACTGAGAAAAGATTTCCCCAACTTTGTTTTTTCTCCCTTGTCCAATGCCTTCTCAATCCTTAGCTGTGCTCCGTTTGCTCGCACTCGACTAGAATGACACTTTCTAAACCCTTTTTCTCTGTATCCTTCGCTACGTTTAACCGGTTTCTTTGAAGATCTAGGTATAGTCCTTGAGGTTCAACTAGTCCTGTGCCCACCAATTGTTCGACCAAATGCTCACCAGGAGTTGTTGCATGTTTTCGACCTCCCATGAGGGCCTTCCTTGGTCTTCATCCACATATCCCATCTCACAGATTAGTAGTAGTCCCAGTACAGCTGCTTCTGAAATACCTTCTTCAAGTCTTGGAAGAAGAGGGGAAAGAGTTGTTTTTATGGCTGTTTGTAGTAACAGAACTAACCACAGAAAACTCCCAAAGAACCTCAGCAATCCTCGGCGACCCAAGCTTCCACCTGACATGGACTATATCTTTAAACGGTTCTTGTACGAGGATGCTGACGAGATTACCCAGCAGCCAACTATTGATACTCTCACTGCTGCTGATGAGGAAGTTGATGAAGAATTGGAAGTGGAAGTAGAAGAGACTGTATGGGAGTCGGATGAGATGGAAGCAATTTCATCTCTTTTCAAAGGGAGGATCCCTCAGAAACCCGGAAAATTGAATAGAGAAAGGCCTCTGCCTCTGCCCCTTCCTTACAAGATTCGACCTTTAGGACTTCCTACACCAAAGAGATTCTCAAATGTTTCAAGGCAATCCATATCAAAGCAAGTGTACAAGAATCCCACTTTCTTGATTGGTTTGGCCAAAGAAATTCAGAGCCTTTCGACAGAGGAAAATGTATCAAAGGTTCTCAGTAAGTGGGGTCCATTTCTTCGAAAAGGATCATTATCGTTGACAGTCAGAGAGTTGGGTTACTTGGGACTTCCTGAGAGAGCTCTACAAACGTTCTGTTGGGTGAAGAAACAACCCCATCTTTTCCCGGATGATCATGTTCTTGCTTCTACCATTGAAGTGTTGGCGGGGTCAAACGAGTTAAAAGTGCCTTTTGATTTGGATAAGTTCACTGGCTTGGCTAGTCGGAGTGTGTATGAAGCAATGTTAAGGGGTTTCATCAAAGGAGGAAGCCTGAAGCTTGCATTGAAGCTTCTCTCAATAGCTAAGGGATGTAATAGAGTGCTTGGTACTGGGGTGTATGCTAAGCTAATATTGGAGCTTGGTAAGGATCCTGATAAAAGAACGCTTGTCTTCGCATTGTTAGAGGAACTTGCTGCGAGAGATGATCTGGATTTGACACCACAAGACTGTACTGCTATCATGAAAACTTGCATTAGGCTGGGAAGATTCGAGATTGTGGAGGGACTATATGATTGGTTCAGGAAATCTGGTGGCAATCCAAGTGTAGTTATGTATACTACTCTGATTCACTGTCGTTATTCAGAGAACAAACATAGGGAGGCGTTAGCCATGCTATGGGAAATGGAGGCTTCAAATTGCCTTTTTGATCTTCCAGCTTATCGTGTAGTGATTAAGCTCTTTGTTGGTTTGAACGATGTCCCAAGGGCTATACGCTATTTCTCTAAACTTAAGGAAGCAGGTTTTAGTCCAACATTTGATATATACTGCAGCTTGATCAAAATCTATATGGCTGCTGGAAGGCTGGCCAAGTGTGAAGATATCCGCAAGGAGGCAGAGATGGCTGGATTCAGGTTGGACGAACATACAATGTCAAAGTTGCAACAGTAAAATTTGAGTATCTTGCGATGTATTTAGATGTACTTTAGAGTTCAGGTTGTTTAAGTTCAGACTTTATCCACCCCCCTTTTTACTTGCATAGTTAATAACATTGTTAACTGTTGGCAATCATAGGTTCTTGTCATATTTCATTTTCCACCTTAGATCTGCATAATGATGCAATTTTGCAGTAGAATTTTTCTTGAAAAGTGTGCTTGCTTTAACAAGAAGAAAAGCCAATGGGCCTTGTGGCATCCGGTAGTAAGTACCTAAGATACGAACTCCATTTGATAAGAAATTTCCTATTTGTGCTACCATGGAGGTGCTTCCCGTGGTTTGTGGGTTTGGAGGCAAATGTTGTGACGTTTTAAGACTGTAAGCACGATCTATGGCGATGTATGCGGCAATTGAGACAATTTACAATTAGATTCTCACTTGTCTTTAAAGTTACTAGATGTCACATGCAACAATTGCAATGAACATCTTACAATTAGATTCTCACTTGACTTTAAAGTTACTAGTTATATCATGCAGCAGTACAATGAACATCTATTAAAAAAAACTTGCCATTTTGCACGGCAAAATAAATTTCAGCTGAATATTTGAGCATTTGAAAACGATCCGTGCTTCAGATTTGGAAAATAAACTCAGAGTTACTTCAATTTTTGTCACTCCTGGTATAGTATCTATGGCGCATTAAAAGAGGGGATTTCCAGCATATCATCCACAGGCACAGCATATCAAAAGGAGTTTCAAGAATAATTCTCCTCCGAGTTTTCAATTAGCGACATACAATTGAAACTCCAGAAAACAGATACCAATGCAGACTCTCACCCTCAAATGATATCACATCTACATGCATATAAATAGGTCCTCATCAAAAAATAAAGTAGGCCAAAAGTACTTTTTTGCTTTTGAATTGTCCATAAGAGTATCTACTCCAACGAACTGATCAAAGACTGAATAGACCAAAAGGGGAGAAAAGTTTGTTTACACATTAAGTATGCCCCAATTTACAACAAGCAAACGGTCAATAAAACTAGCCCCATTCACACACTAAGTGGTTCTAATTCTACTACTCAAAAGGGAGTTCAATGAGCTATTTGATTCCCAAGAAGAGCAAAACATATGGTTCACCAATACCAAAGAGTGTACAAACTATATAGATGAAAGGTCCTCATATATAGTCTTGATACCTGGCCTCTCAGATACAGTACGAATGCATCGAACAGCTATCCCAAGAACCTCCTTCATTTGCTTCTCCATTGCTGGATTTCCAATCTCGGCCGACAACACACTGTCAAAACAATCCGAGCCACGACCTTCTGCCACCTTCAACCTTACCCAGTCAGTTAAGTCTACTCCACCATCTTCGCCAGAGACAACATCACCTGCACACTTCCCACTTAGCAGCTCCAACAAAACAACTCCAAAAGCATATACATCTGATTTGAAGGAAGGCAGTGGCTTCTTCGACGCAGCCAACTCAGGGGCACGATAACCCAACACCCCAGCATCAAGAATCTGTTCTATTGTGCCGGCTTGAGTCATGAGGCGGTGAAGGCAGTAATCCGCAACTCGTGCATTAAGGTCTGGCCCATCCAACAAGATGTTGGTTGCCTTAAGGTTTCCGTGTGGCACCTCACGATCAAAATGGAGGTAGTTCAGACCACGTGCAACATCAACTGATATTTTGAGTCTTTGGGGCCAGGTTAGTGGTGGGCCTTTTCTACCCGGTCGATCTACAAACGTGCAGCACATTAGAGAAGTATATCGAGAATGACCACATAAATATTGAGATCTACACAAGGATTATAAAATAAGAAAACTGTATCACATTCTAGCTGATTTCCAACAAAGTGAATCATGAAACAAAAGCCAAACATCACATTTTTCAGATCCATTCAGAACTCAAATATCAAGAATTTTAGCTACTAGAAATAATAAGTACCATACTGCAAATCCCTCACAGCTTGTGTAGTGAACATCACGTAGAATATATGGTATATTACTACTTGTGTGAAAATTACGTGAACAAAAGGCAGGTAAGCACAATGTATTGGGCTCTAGACGTGCTAAATTATTATCACATCAAACCAAAGACTAAATACTTGAGTTTCACTTGTAAAATCCGGCCACAGGATCACACAGCAATGCTAAAAGTGCTCAACTATAATGCGCATTGGAAAAACATATGAACCATAAGAACTGTCAGATATATCACAATCAGATTGCCTCGTATGAAATATGAAATGGGAACTAAAAAACTGACTAGATTAAAGAAGAGGGAGACAAAGCCTTTACTATGGATTTACAGCAAAACATCGCATGAGAGTTTAGAGCTAGCACATGAAGCTTACCATAGAGGAAACTTGCAAGACTTCCAGGAGATACATAATCCGAAAGAATGAGCTTCTCATGCTGTGTGGGACCCCAGTAGTAACCTCTTAATCCTACTACATTAGGATGCCTTATATTGGCAAACTTTTTAGCCTCCTTCGCAAAATCCTTTCTCTGCTTTGCCACTCCTTCTCTCAACCATTTCACAGTCAGGAGCAACCCGTTCTCTAGCGTTGCCCTGTAAGATGTACCATGGCTGCTTCTGCCTAGGACTTCAGCCGGAGCCCTAGATAGTTCCTCGGGTGTAAAAGAGATTGTATCATCAAGGAAGTACAGCTCTCCAGCAAGACGATCTGGAGACCTCACATCTAACCTTGCAAAGTTTTCTGCAATATACGAATCTCCAGACTCTGGTGACCATGAGAAATGGCTACCTTTTGAAGGGGAAAAACCAGTTATAGCAGCCATTTTCTCATCTGGACTAATTATTTCTGATGATCCTTTTCGTGAAGTCATAAGATCTTCAGCTGAAACGACTACACCACCGGTACCCTCCCTACTACTAAAGCCAGAAGGATGTGATGGGGCTTGGTGATGAACATCCTTTTTAGTAACTTGAGGATGAGGCTTCCTTGACGCTCGTATATAGTAAATGAAAATGGCTAGTAACACCAAAATAATAAGAGCAATTACACAAGCAACTATTATTACCACCTTGATGACAGTCTTAAGTGATCTGCTTTTCTGGCTTTCTGCTGAAGCTTGGCCAGATCCTGATGGAGGATTTGGAAATTGAAGTCCAGAGTTTCCAGGGTAGAAAGATGATAACGGAAATTTTCTCAAATTTTCAGGGACAACACCAGATAAGTCATTGAGTGATGCATTAAAGCTTTGGAGGCCATTAGGCAGATTCTTTGGCAGTGGACCAGTAAAATGATTCTGTGAAATGTTTAGAGAAGTAAGTGCAGTAACTTGACCCATCGAAGTAGGCAGAGATCCAGAGAAATTATTTCCAGCTATATCAAGTACTTGAAGCGCGGTCAACGAGCCAAACTCATCAGGAAAATAACCAGCAAGCTGATTATGAGAAAGATCAAGAACTCGGAGGTTGGGAGTAGCAGAGGGGGCAGGGAAATCAATACTTCCAACAAGTGCATTGTTTTGTAGGTGAAGTTCTTCAATAGTGGGTAATGTTAGCAGAGAAGTGAGAAGAGGCCCATCCAACTGGTTGAAACTAAGATCAAGGACTGTGATCTTAGGAAACTGTGTGATAACTTTTGGGAGAGTTCCAGTAAGGGTATTGCGAGAAAGGTTTAGGTGATTTAATCGCAGAAACTGAGCTGTAACCTCAGGGATGTTTCCAGTCAATCGGTTTTGGCTGAGGTCAAGAAATTCAACATTCCCCCATTTCTGCAATCTAGTTAGATTTCCCTCTAACTGGTTCTTTGAGAGATCAAGTACTGCAGTACTTCCTGTCACCATTGGAAGTTCACCGGAAAGAGCATTGGCGGATAAGTTGAGGACACGCAATGATGTTGATGTGATCATGCTTATTGACCCTGTAAAATGAAGCGACTGTGTAAAGCACACTAACAAAATGATAGCAAATAAACTACTCTTTTTGTTGTAACTTCAGTTCAACACAAGGACGACAAATTACTAGTATTATATTTGCAAAATGTATTTCAAAATGAGAGCAGTTTGGAATATACCTGTGAGGTTGTTTCCACTTAAATCCAATTCTGTGAGGACCAAAGCATCTCCTTTTAAAAGATCATTTGGGACGAACCCAGAAAATCTATTGTTGCTGAGTTTAAGGACCTGAAGATCATAAACAAAATTGAAGGCAGGTAATTCCCCTGAAAGCTGATTGTAGCTCAAATCCAGAACTTTCAAGTTCCCAAATGCCTGGGCTTCACCACCACTTACTAGTGACCCAGTAAGTTGATTATGGCTAAGACTCAAGTACTTGAGCGACTCTGATATGCCAGGCAAAAACTTCTGCTGTTGAGAGGTAGAACTCACAAGTAAATTTCCACTTAAGTCAACATAAGTTGCAGTAGTAAACATTAAGAACTCTGGATCCAAAGTACCATCAAGCATATTTCCATGCAAGTCAAGAACTTCAAGGTTAGCCATTAGCTCAAATCCTTTGGGGATTTTCTTTGTAAATCCATTAAGAGATAGATTGAGGTATACCAAATTATTTAACTTAGTCAGAGATGAAGGAAGTGGCCCCGAAAGAGAGTTGTGGCTCAAATCCAAAGATTCAATTGACATGAGCTCTGAAATAGTATCCGGGATTGGGCCAGAGAAGTTGTTCCCAGCTAATGACAGATTCTTTAAGCTTCCTACTTTTCCAATCTCTGGTGGTAAAGAGGAGGTGAATAGATTGTTTGAAATATCCAGATACTCAAGGCTCTTGAATTCACCAATTTTGTTTGGCATTTTTCCAGCAATTGAATTGTTAGCCATAGAGAGTTTCACAAGCATTGTGAGGTTAGCAAACACACTCAAATCTGCATCGGCAGATAAACCCAAGTTGTCAAGGACAACAGCAGCAACATTACCACCATTGCACATTATGCCATTCCAAGATGAAGGGCAACCATTAAAATCAATGGACTCCTCGTTCCATGACTGAAGTACATAACCCGTCGGATCATGCTTGATACCCTTCCTGAATTCAAGAAGGGCCAAAATGTCCTGGGAAGGAAGCTGCCCCATAGCAGAACCAAAACAAAGCACAAGTATAAAGTACCTAATTAGCTTCATTATAACACCAGAAGCTCTGCTAAACAAAGTGACAAATTCACACCAAAAAAATACAAGAATATCTTCAACCTTCCAAGCTTAAAGAAAATCCAAAAGGGGGCAGCTGTAAGTATGAGGTTCACTATAAGTAGAAGCTCAACATCTGAAAACCAATTTTCACAAGCTTATATCCATGCCACTAAACCTCAATAACAACCATCACAGTTCAAAAGCAGTAAAACAACAGCCAAAAAGTACCCAACTTCAACCCAAAATCACAAGAATCCTCCTTCAGCCAATAATATATGGACCAAAAAACAAATTCTGTGTAAAAACAGCAAAGCAAGATAGATTCAAGAAGAGCAATTTTTTTCACAAACAGTAGCTGAAAGGAGGCAATGAGTGACTAAAAAAAGTGCAGACAGAACAAGTTCAGCATTTTCTTACCAAACAACACGCATTTTACCAAGAATGTAAGCTCAGTGACCAAAAAAGAAGCAGTCTTTTTCAAAGATTTACTGAAGAAATTCAGCCTCTTGCAATGATTAGACCTTTCTGAGTTATGTTGGAACCTCAGGTTTACTCTCACATTCACCAACTTCCCCTCTTCTTTAATGCAGTGTAAATGCACTCAAGTGGTGGCCTCAAAATCTGCATTAAAGTACAAGAAAATGGAATGGACCAACAAAGTGTTTAGCCCTTTAGAAATCTTGATAACGTTACAAATGAAGTTCAAGAAAAGGTCCAAAACCAAAAGTGTAAAACCCTAGTGTTGCTTTTGAGATTATATGAATGAAAGAGAAGCCTCAAACCCCCAGAAATGGCAGTGACACACTCAGCATTTGTCTTCTTCCTACTTAAGAGCATTGTATTTTCTCTCTCTCTCTCTCTTTCTCTCTCTCTCTCTCACAACTCTCACTTTCTCTCTCTAAAAAGGACATTTTTGTTGGAAAACTCAATAAAGACCCCAATAATTATGTCTCGTTTTATTCTTTAGAATTTTTATTTGGATTTTCTAATACTTGAATATTCTTTTTGGAATTCTTTAGAAAAAAATTGAAATTAGAAATTCGGAACTAGTACTAACTTATTAAACAATTTGCTTGTAGTTATTTCAAAATTTTATATAATATTTTTATGATTTTATATTTTTTCTTATCTCAAAATAATTTTTACAATGTTTTTCAATTATACATTAAATACTTAAAAGCATTGTATTTCAGAAATAATGCTTGAGTATCAAATTCTTAATTTTAAAGAATTAATTTAAAACCAATTTCTCCAAGTAAATAAACTAAATACCAAACAAAAAATCAAGATTAGACAATTATATAGATGTAAATATTATAATTATTTCAAATTTTAAAAATTACATATATATATGTGTGTGTGATAAATCATATTTATAAAACTCTCGAAATTATCATTATGTATATTTTTTTTCAAACAGGATTCTAATTCTAGCAGTTTTCTTACAAAGCAAAGAGTTCTAAATCCAAATAGAGAACTCATATATAAAAGTTCAATTGGTATGTTATTCTATTGTTTGGAATCTATGCTTGAGACTTGAATAATACTCCATATTAAGTAGCAATTAATATTTCCATCTTTCATTTTTTTAGATTAATAATTTTTTATTTGTTTAAAAGTTTCAATATTTTGGAAAAAGGAAAATTTGGCAGGAAAAGACGGAGGGAAAAGGAGAAATAGCGGGAAATGAAGGGAGTTTTAGGCGTGATTTGTCAGTAAATTATGAGCTTTTACCCGCGAAAAAAGCATTAGGAATCTTTTCTGTCATTGTGGACGTGAAAAGGATTTATCAAATCTAGTTATTTTAAGATTGTGTTATGTCCTCTTTATTGGGAAGTGATGTTGTGTAGAGTGTGGTTTGTAAACATCACACTGGGTCCTACATTTTCCCATTGACTAGGGTTTTTATACATTTTATTTTTTTTCTTTTTGTAAATTATTATTATCAGAGTATTTCTTTTCTATACCAATATTATTATTATTATATTTTTTCGTTCTTAGATTTCTATTATTGCTCTTGATTTTTTTGCTTAGGTTATTTTATTTTCTTATTGATGTTACTATTTTTTTTTCTATGTCTTCTCCTCTATCGTATTCTTTTTTTCACTTATCATATTATATTGGATATGTTATTTTTATTGTCCTTCGTCCCATTTTGTATGAGACTATTGGGAGTATAATCATCAAATTATCTAATTTATTATATGAATTAAAATTTAGTATTTTGAAATTGAATATATATGTTTAGAAATTATATAAAGAATATGATAAATTATAAAAGTTAATAAGTTAAAATATTTAAAAGGCTTGAAATAGTAATTTTATTGCCAGAGTACAAATTTTATTCGTCGCGATTAATAGAAATTGGCACTTTTTAACGACCACCTAACTTACAGGCCACTAGTACTAGTGATAGGTTTCCATACAATAAATGTAATTTCAGTTCTTACTTGTCCACTTCATTTTATCGCTTGTCTCAAATTTCTCATAGTTTGTTTGACCAACTACAAAACCAAATCATACCCACGTTAAGCAACCTTTGCAAAAACCATAACTGTCCACATTATGACATTTAATTCCAAAAAATTGCATGCAATACAGGGAATAATTGGTTTAATGATGTCTCCGTCTTTGTCCTTTGGCAGTTGGTACAACATATCTAACTCCACTTTCAGTTGTTTTCTTATGGATAACAGAAGACTATCAAACATTTGTTATGTAAAAGACACTTATGTCTCATCTTAATCATGGGCTATGCACTATTTCTTGACTTTCATCCTCTTGTTAATGCAATATACCTTTCCCAATATCACTTTGAAGCTTTTATTTTCCTTATCTCGTCACTTTTGCACTTTAACTTTTCAGAGTAGACTTTCATTCTTCTTTTTCCTTTTGCCTTTCTTACTTAGGCGGAGGATCTTAGCAGAAACTTTTAAGAGTAGGGCCTAAGCGTTTGCTAAGAATATGAAAGGCCCGTAGCTCATGTGAAACTCTTTCCTTGGCCCATTAGCCCATGGAATCGAAAAGGATTTTTCCGTTCCTATACAATATTTTAAACCTTATTACGAAAAATGTTCATGTTTATGAATTTACCCGACCTAAACACAGTTTATCTATAAAATCTATACATTTGTTTAAACTAGAATCCTTTTTGCGATAGTCTTCCTTATTTAAGCGCAGTATTTTTGGGATCGCTTAGAGATTTTACAGAAGCAATCCTCACAGCAATTATGAAGGCAACATATTTGTAGAATCCTTCTATTACGCAGATTTTCAGTGGTTATCATCGCATCCTTCTATTCTCTATTTTTTTTTCTGGTTTTCTCTGGTTTTCCATAAACAAGAGTTTTGAACAATTCAACTGTAAACAATTAGCTACAATCGAATTGAATTTCGTGACATAATGTCAAAATTAGCGATTATGCTTCAGCTCAATGGGTAGTGGGATAGCGTTGGGAGATACAAAGATTTTGATATTGACGGAATTGTAGTTAATGACGATTCAAATTATAGTCAATTAAATTCTGCAATTGCAGAGCATCTAATGATCGATACCTCCGCAAAAATCATCGAAATCAAATACATTGTCAATAAACGTTGTCCTCCAATTGAAATTCGGAGTGATATAGGAATGCGAGTGTATATGGAGACGGAAAAAAAAAACTTAGGAATGTATCTGCTGTGTATAACAATGCGTGATTTTGATTTGGAATGCAATATGTCGAATGCAAGCACAATTACAGTTTTGCTCTATTTTTTCAGTGCTAATGTTTTTTTCAATTTCAAGTGTTTTACAGTTTTTCTACATATTATCTACAATTTTACTACATAACAAATATAGTTCAGTTGTTATGTCTCTACAAGTATTATTTTAACTATTGAACACGTGAATATACAGAGGTCTGAATTACTATACTTTTAATTGAGTGCAGGTTCTTCTGATTATCGTAATACTAACATGGTACAATTGTCAAGTAATTGTAACACAACTGGAGAAGTATCATGAACAATGAAGTTGATTGATATGCAAACATCTCCGGCAATTGTGGAATTTGAAAGTATCATCATAACAGAACATACGCCAAATGTAATTGAAGTTGGCCAAGTTTACCAAGATAAGCAAATAATTGTTAGTGCAACGAAGCACTATTATGTCATGAATAAATTTTAATTTAGGGTGAAAAGGTCTAGTGCAAGAAGGTATGAACATTTTATTTGTCAAATTCATATTGTGGATAAGTTATAATTTTTTTGTATATAAATTATATATAAATTGTTTAAGATAAGTTTTTGTGCATAAACAGCCTCATATTTTGTAGCTACAATTTCCATAAGATTTTTTGAATTATTTTTATAGCTACTGTCTCGTATGTGTTGGTGACAATTGTACGTGGCACTTCAAGTCCACCAGCATAAATGAATCATTATTGTTCAAGGTTCGAAAATTCAATAGCTTGCACACATGCTCTTTAATGGACAATACATACATACAACGCAAACCAACCGCCATGGTAGTTGGCAGCATGGCGATGCCAAAATATTCAGATCCAAAGACAATATACACACCAAAAGACATACAAACTAACATGTTGTCGGATCATGGTGTGAACTTAACATACATGCAAGCTTGGAGAGCAAAGGAAAAGGCTTTGGAAAGTCATCCTGCTGATTCCTACAGCTAATTGCAGAGTTATTTGTATATTCTGAAGAAGACTTATCCGGGGTCGGTAGTGAAATTGCATAAGACTGAAAATGACTATTTCTTGTATGCATTTGTTGCACTTAGTACGTCCATCAAGGGTTGGGAGCATTGTAGGTCAGTTATAGTAGTTGATGGCACCTTCTTGAAGTCGGCATACAGGGGAATCATGCTAACAGCTAGCACAATTGATGCAGCAGGTAAGGTAGATAAATTATAAAAATATTGTCATAAAGTTATTTTTGAGACTGTATTTTTTTATATTCTTAAGTTTTATTACATAAATTGAATTTTTTTTGCCACATGTGTGATAGGTAGCATATTACCACTAGCATACGCCATTGTTGATTCATAAAATGACGCATCATGCAGGTGATTTTTTGAGCAATTCAAACATGTATATGGAGAAAAACCAAATACGTGTGTTATTTCGGATCGGAATAGGAGTATCTTGAAGGCAACATCTACTGTTTATACCGGCATACCACATTATGCTGCATGTGGCATATTTGGACAAATATAAGGTCAAAGTTCAAGAAGGGTCATCTAAAGTTAAGCGAATTGTACTTTGCCATGGCACGATCATACACGCTTGATAAATTTAATGAAAGAATGTCAAAGATTGAAGAGATCGACACACGTGTTAAAGCATACCTATACGATATTGGCTATCACGGATGGTCTTGGGTACATGTTACAGTGAACAGAACGTGGACAATGACATCAAACATTGCAGAGTCATTGAATGCGGTAACCAAAGATATAAGAAAGTTGCTCGTAGTAGAACTATTAGAGTACATGAGGACTCTCCTTAAAAGTTGGACTAATGAAAAGTTATTGAATGCAAAGGGTGCATTCACATACCTTGGAAAAAAATACAACAAAGAGTTGAAGAATAACAGGATATTATCACAAAAGATGAGAGTAAGCTATAGCCAATAACATCAGATCATTGATTCCATCAAACTAAATATATATTGTTAATTGTAGAAAAGTTATTGTATAATTGTAGTTATTTTATTTTGGATTTATTGCTGACAACTTCTTGTATGTTTGTAATGAAATTGTAGGTGAGGGCTTCAACAGATTACATCCATACTGTGATAGATGGTGTGAAGCACTTCATTGTTTGCCTTCAAAACAAGAGATGTAGTTGTGGACAATTCCAGCTTGATGAACTTCCTTGTGCACATGCTTTGACGGCTTTGAGGCACAGGAACGAGTCTTATGTAAACTATTGTTCTCTTAATTACACGAGGGAGAGCCTTCTGCAGACTTATGAAATATCAGTAGACCCGCTGCGTGATGAAAGCAAATGGAATGTGCCACAACATATAGCCGAAGAAGTTGTAAAGCCACCTACCGGGAAAAGGCAGTCAGGGAGATCTCAAAAATAAAGATACAAACCATATGATGAAGTAAATGCAAAAAAGTGCAAGATTTCATGTGGCAACTGCGGAGTAAAAAGGCATAACAAAAGAACTTGTAGGAATGCTCCCAAAGGGAAATAAAAATGGATACAGTTTAAAGTTTTTCTTTTTTACTTAGTACTGTTGATGATAATCTGTCCGTTAAGACATGAAGTTGTATTTGCTTTATTATGGAAAATTATAGTTGTGGTGTAAATGTGTTGCTAATTTGAATAAACATTGTCTCATAGAATGAATGCTTGCTAAACAGATTTCAACACTTAATGCAATTGGTTTGTAGTTATTTTGTTCAAATACTGAGTTTATTTATTACTTTTAGCCTTTCATAACAACACATCTAAATTGAATATATTATGTATTTTTGTATATTAGTTATAGAAATAATTATAGTTATGCTGTAAATAAATTATATAGTACCAAAATAAAGATCAAGTACTACCAACTTTCAACCAAAAAAAATCACAGATGTTGTATATTCTATGTATTAGAATTTTGGACAAAATAACAACACAAAAGGTAAAACAATTGTAGCACACATCCGCTACAAATAAATTGCGGATCACTCCTTCATAATAAATAATTTGTCTACAACTTTACTATAATCCGGCTACATCTAAACACTTTAACTATAATTTTTCTACTAAAAAGGGCAACTCATTCTTCTTTTTCCGGATTTGTGTTCTCTCGTTCAGAGCTCGTGCCCCTTTTCTTCTTGCTAATCTTCTAGTCACCTCACTTTTACTAATTGCACCAAACTCTTGCTTTTTCCTAGCATAATCCCAAAGAACGCTCCATAGTGTCGACGATGTTGATCAATATCATAAAGGTCTTCCTTTGAAATCGATAGCTCTCCAATGCTAACATTCTGCAAATGCCGCCATGTATACACCACAGTCACTGCAGAAAATAATAGGAAAAAAGTTTTAGCATTCAATGTAAAATATAATTAATTAAATAGATAGACAGAAAGCAGCACAAACAGTGATCCTTCTTTTTGTTAGAGTATCTTGCCGACCAACCACTGAATGTCAAGAGGGTCAGTAATACCTTTTTCAATGTATGCCTTTGTGTTCTTGTAGTTGATGTATGGACGCTTGCCATAGAAGCCGATGTATGACAAGTAGAGGGGGATCATAATAGCAAACTTGTTGACAACAGATTCAACAAGTTTGTGATTTCGTAAAGAGATCCTAGAATCATAAACATATAAAACTCTATCGGTGATGTCAAACACAGCCAACAACCAATGAAATTTCTCCACAATGTTTATTGGCATAATCACAAAATCAACTTTGTCCCATGCAACATTTGCAAGTAATTGGTACCTCAATATGTATTCTGCCACGATGTCGTGAGGTTTGACAACAATAAGCTTCTTATCGGCAGGAACATTAATATACCTCTCATAAATTTGTTCAATTATAGTCTTGAACATACAGTCAGTGGTTGTAAACCGTATTTTGTTTGCAGGACCATACTTTCCTCTTTTCCTCAAATAGTATAAAATAACATCAATGTGCTGCAAAAAAATAGATTTGATTATTTCTTAATGTTTCATACATTTAACTATAATTTTCAAACAATATATCTACATATTTCTAAAATAACAGAATACTATAGCTAATCATTAATTCTGCCAAGGTATGTGTGTACCGTGTTATTGAGTACTTGTCCGGGATGTACCATAGTATAAAACCAGCCCTTTTTATCAACTTTCTCCACTCCAAGATCAAACCACGGGTTGAGCTGGTTATCTTTTAAAGTATAAGGCGCCTTCCTCCTATTTAGAGACATATCAAGTATAATTTTTATGTAGTTTCAGTTTGAAATCTATAAATTGTATGGACTCTATAATATGAAAAAATTGTATAATCTAACCTCTTTGAAACCGTGTCGGTACCTAAATATAACCACTTATTGAATTCTTCCAACAAGTAAGGATCAACATTATCTTCAATAATCCCAGTAAATGGATGCTTGATGTTGAAAATTGTAGGAGGTCCAACAGAAGTGTTTCCCCATAACTGAAATAAGGGAGAAAGGGGGATCTGGCATGCTTTTCAGGAACCCTTGTTCTTCCCTGATGCACAGAGGTTGTTTCATCTTCATTTACCTCTCCGAACTTAACAATCTGTGAGAAGTTCTCTGGAAACTCAAAATCATCAAGTGCTACGGTCTTTTTTCCAGATCTGGAGTCATTGTCTGAATCACCTACATTGATGTAGTCGGCGGGTTCACCTACAATATTTAAAACAAAAGAACAACATTGTATGTTGGTTGCAGTAGTTATTTTGGGAAGATGAAACTTATATGAAAGATGTTATTTTTTTTCCTATAATTATATTGTCATATATAATACCAGTGAAATCTTTATTGCAATCGTCTCCTTTTTGTATATCATTTTCTTGTTTAATGGGAGATTGCAAAGGCACAGTCTCCTTTTCCTCGTTTAAATGCTCTCATTCTATATCAAGTTTTGCATCCTGTTTTGGAGAGTCCACATGCATTATTTTCCTCTCTGTTACAACAAATGTGTACAACTTAATAAAATTGTATATCATTTAAAATTAACATAAATTACACTGTAGATAAATTATAGTTTAATTGAAGTTAATTTGTTTTGGATAGTCCACATGCATTGTTTCATTATCTGTTACAATAAATGTGTTCAACTTAATAAAATTGTAGATCATTTGTAATAAACAGAAACTACATTGTAGGTAAATTGTAGTGAATTTATTTAAATGATGTTCTGTAGCTCTGATGTAATATGTATTGTGCAGCATGTAAATAAATGTATTGTGAAATATGTAGATAAAATGTACTAAATCATACCTGCAGTTTCTTCCTCCAATGCCCCTTGAAATTGGGAAGATAAGTCAACACCTACAGGAACATTCTCCTCATTTTGAATGTGAGACGTGTGGCCTGTATCTAAGAGAACAATTGAAAATATAATGTAGATTATTTTTTTGTAGTTGTTGGTAATTTAGGCTATATGTAGATATATTGTAGATATAATATAAATATAATGTAGATTAGTTGTCATCAAATTGTGTTATAATTGTTAAAAACATGTTTTACTGCTGCTGGCCAACACTAGTTTAGCACTACTGCCCCGATTATGTTGTTTGTTATTTTCTTTGTAATGTTCATAATTTTTCATAGAACTACCAGTAAACTGCATTGAGAATTTGTTAGGCTATGTACTTTATGAATACTATTATAAACATAAACATGGTAAAAATTGTTGTCCAAAATAAATATATTTTGAATGAAACCTTAGCATCAATTGCATATAACACAGACTTGATGGAATCATTGAGTAGCAATCGAATGCTACCTAATTCTTTAAAAACCTAAAGAACGAAAAATTATTATAATGTATCTATCAATTAGAGGCTTTTATATATATATATATATATATCAAGAATTAGGTATACCTCTTTCTTGAAGGCTCCAAGGTCTGAACCGACCTACGTATTAAAATAGAAAGAGTTAAAGAAATAATTTGCATACCATAAATTAAAGAAACCACCTAGGATTATCTTAATATGTTACCTTATCAACATATTTTCTTAATTTTTTAATTGTTTCACAATATCTTTCTTGTCATCTATTCCCATTGCCTGCTTATGTCCAGATGAAGATGGAGCATATGTCGGATGCTCGGCCTTTGTTTTAGCTTTTTCAATGATGTATTCAACTTTGTCTGGCAAAGTTATTCTTGAAAGCTCTTATGGGGCTTCAAGCATATTGGTGAACTCAGTGAAAAAAAATATGAGGGACCTAGTCATAATATGTATAAAATATGTAGATAATTTATATTAAATTGTCTGTCCAGAAGTGAAAAATATTTACCTTGATCCATGATGGTTTGATCATTCTATCTTCCAATGCAGATATCCATATCTTATCCTTACTAGTTGTCTGGTTAAGTATGTGGGAGATCGAATTACCAACCCTTGTAGCTATATCAGTGTTAACTGTAGATCAACACTCATACAACCATATTTGCATAGTTACTGCAAAATAACGAATGAGATAAAAATACACAGAAGGATTGAGCTTGTGCCTAACGGACTAAAGTAATTGTGTACAAGCTTCGATACCCCATGCGAAATTGGCATACTGCCCCGAGTCCGCCAAGTAGAACCTAAAATGGACTATCAAACCATTACCTTTCTCTATCTTTCTCTGAAGGACAAAGGAAGAATTCTATCAGATAGAGAATACACAGCTTGACTGCATCCTCATCATTCACCCAACTACGGCTGGTTACAATTTGTTTAAAGTATGACTTCTCAACTTTTTCCTTGTTCGAAAAATAGCTCCTCATTATTTTACTGTCATACTTAATTGTGTAACCAAAGTCCGTTACTTCTGTGAAACATCTAAGGCCAGTGATGAGGGCAAACTCCCTCAACCCAAAGTTCAGCCTCTCACCCTTTATCTCTGCTTTAAAAAAATCAGATCCGGATGCGTTCAATTCATACTTCATGAGAAGGTGAATTGCCTGATTTTGGATACATATTTTGGGCAGGGAAAGAAAATGCCCAAAACATGTCTTCTTAAATAACTATAACCCATTTTCAGACAATAACACATTGATTTGGCCAGGAACAGCAAGGTCAGATAATGTCTGGAATCTAGTGATGCCATAATCAACATCATGTGGTGCAAAAAATATTCGATTCTGCACCAAATGAAACAGTAAGTTAAAAAAAGACTTGTTTGAATATCAAAAACAAAATAAATATAATTTTACTATAATTTAGCTACAATCAAAAAGACATAAATACCTTGCATACAAATAAGTTACAAAACTAGTAAACATATATAACAACTGACTACATTGAAGCTACAAATTATGTTTAGAGCAAGAAATTAGAAAGTAACAACAAGACATAACATATATAATTTGTTTATAGAAAATGAAGCTAACATTTACAAATAGAGAAACTAATAACCAATAAAACCAACTAAATAAGGTAGTAAATCCACTAACAACATGATTTAGAATAATAGGGTATAAATGTTCTATTCTGCACCAAATAAAATAGTAAGTTAAAAAAAAGACTTGTTTGAAGACCAAAAGACAAAATAAATACAATTCTACTACAATTTAGCTATAATCAGAAATACATAAATACCTTGCATACAAGTAAGTTACAAAATTAGTAAACATATATAACAACTGACTAAATTGAAGCTACAAATTATGTTTATAGCTAGAAATTAGAAAGTAACAACTACACATAATATATACAATTTGTTTACAGAAAATAAAACTAACATTTACAAAATAGAGAAAATAATAACCAATAAACCCAACTAAATCATGTAGTACATTCCCTAACAAAATATTTTCGATTAATAAACAAGAAATCTATAATTTCGAGGAAAATATAGAAAAGTTGATAACCAACAACAAATATACACAATGTAGACAAAATTTCTACAAATATAAAAAAACAAAAAGTATGTATAGTCATGAGACTGAGAACAGGTTTTGTAACTTTAAAAAAAAAATTGTAACTACTAAAATTTTACCTTCTCAAATGACTGTTGGGGTATAGTTTTAGGTAATTTTTGAACCTTCTTCTTTTTTGAAGGTTTGACAGTAGGAGACACTTTGATTTTTTTTTGCAGGTTTCGGAATAACTTCTTCTTCTATGAAATCATCATCACGAGCAATTTCTTTGTCATTCCGCTTTACTGATTGAGCAGATGTCGAAACTTCACCAACATCCCTTTCATGGTTGAGTTTTGTTCGGGCTTCTGCCCTAACTTCATGAAGGGAAAGCTTAGACTTTGTCTCTAGTTTTGCATGTGCCGATTTCACTACTTTTTTGGGTGAATCCTATGACAAAATACCCAAATCAAAAGTAGGAATATCACTAACATTAGATTTTTTAGGGTTATTCTTCAAAACTCCTTTCTTCTTCATTGTAAGGGATGGAAACATAGGATTTAGAGAGAGAATTAAGAAAGATTGAGAGAGATTATAAAAGATTTTTGAAGAAATATGGAATGAAGCGTTAATAGAGGGAGAGAGTACAGAATCGGGTGGGGGGTGGGGGTATGGAGAGAGAAACGTGAGGGGAGTGGGATATGTACGTTAGAGAGATTTTAGGAGTTAATTGATACTCATTAAATTCCTAAAACGTATATAATTGGTAAATTATATATGCCTATGTAATTAAATTGAAACTCTAGTAGGGAGGTAACAATCCCAATCAAAAATAGAGATGGGATAACTAACTAGGCTTTTGCATTTGTACCCGGTTTTGTGGTCACAATTGAACCTAGACCCACTTTGCAAAAAAATTACAGTCTACCCATTTTACGATCAACTTCAGACTTATCGCCTCTGAAGTTAAAAAAAATTAGTCTGAAGTAAAAAAATTACACCTCAAATGCACTTAGGGCCAGATAGGTCTGAAGTGCAACCATTGGTTTCATGCACTTAAGGCCAATAAGCCTGGAGTGCAACAAACATTTTCCTTACACTTAAGGTCAATAAGTGTGAAGTGAAAATTTGCATTTCAGATGCACTTAAGGCCAAATAGGTATGAAGTATAACCAATGGTTTCATGCACTTAAGTCCAATAAGTATGAAGTGAAAAAGTACACTTCAGATGCACTTAAGGCCAAAAGGTCTGAAGTGTAACCAACGGATTCATGCACTTATGGCTAATAAGTCTGAAGTGAAAAATTGCACTTCAGATGCACTTAAGGCCAAAAGGTATGAAGTGCAATAAACGTTCTCCTACACTCAAGGCCAATAAGTCTGAAGTGAAAAATTGTATTTCAAATGCTCTTAAGGCCAAAAGGTTTGAAGTGTAACCAACGTTTTCATGCACTTAAGGTCAAATAGGCCTGGAGTACAAATTGTCTAGAAAGTTAGAAATATAAATTTGTTCTTCGAATTTTAACAATCCAATATACGATTCAATACCTAAATTTACTCCAAATGAGCTTAAATTTGAAGCATAACCTCCAATATCATAAAGAACAAATCCCAACCATCATGTAAAAACAACAATAAATCTAACAGACCCATTTTTTAATTAAGAAAAAAGAAGAAGAAAAAACCCTAAGCAATAGTAAAAAATAAAGCGCCACAACAGCTCAACATAAACTACCTTAAAATATATTCACAAACACCATATAAAATCATTGTCACCCGAAGAAGAAGAAGAAGAAGAAGAAGAAGAAAGAGGAGAAAAATGCCCGAAATTATTTAAAAAGTGGGTATAAGTTAAAAAATTTAAAAAGCGAGTACAGGTTAATTGGCGGCGACCAAATAGGGCGCCAGTGTAATTTTTGCATAACTAATGCGCAAAGATTGCTTCTAGTCCGTGGGCGAAACTATTTATATTCACTATCCGCAAAAGTATATAAAATTTGTATATTTTTTGTATATAACATACAAAAATGTATATATACAAAAATATATTTTTTCGGCTATTATTTGAGAGCTGCTATACAATGTCATTTTCCCATAGCTTAATTAGTAGTCCGTTGGCCAAGCTTCGTTTTAGCCAAAAGTACTTTTTTTGTCACCGAATATGTTTTTTTTTAAAAAAACATTAAGGTGCTTGATCAAACTTTATAAGGAAAAAAATGCTTTTGCTTTTGAGAAACAAAAAAGTAGCTTCTCCAAAAAGCACTTTTGAGAAAAATACACCTAAAAATACTTATTAAAAGTTTGGCCAGTTACTAATTGTTTCTCAACAATAACAACAACAACAACAACAACTCAGTAAAATCCCACAAGTGGGGTCTGGGTGGGTAGAGTGTACGCAGACCTTACCCTTACCCAAGAGGGGTAGGGAGGCTGTTTCCGAAAGACCCTCGGCTCAAGAAGAAGAAAGTAAATAATAGACAATAGATAAGTGACAACAACAGAAGCCAGAAAAATAATATCAGCATCGTAAGAAATAAAAAATAGTTGTAAAAGCGATAACAACAACCAATAATAATACCATAAAAAATAGTGTGGAAACTACACCACTAACAACCCACGGCGAAACATTATCAGCCTAGCCCCGCCCTCGGAACAACGTAGAAAAATGCTCGACTCCCTCCTAACCTACAACCCTAATGCTCGACCTCCACTCCTTCCTATTTAGAGCCATGTCTGATCTGAAGCCGTTCCATGTACTGCCTGGTCATCTCACCCCAATACTTATTAGGCCGCCCTCTACCTTTCCTCATACCTGCCAATGTCAATCGCTCACACCTCCTAACCGGGGCATCTATGCTTCTCCTTCGCACGTGCCTGAACTATCTAAGTCTCGCTTCCCGCATCTTGTCGTGCATGGGAGCCACACCCACTTTCTCCCGAATATCTTCATTCCTAACCTTATCCAACCTAGTGTGACCGCACATCCATCTCAACATCCTCATTTCTGCCACTTTCATCTTCTAGATATGAGAATTCTTGGCTGACCAATACTCAACCCCAAACAACATGGTCGGTCTAACCACTGCTCTATAAAACTTTCCTTTAAGTTTCGGTGACACTTTCTGTCACGACCCAAACTAACCCCTGTCGTGATGGCGTCTATCGTGGAACTAGGCAAGTCGACTCATTTCCAAAACAAACCGATAATTTCATTTCAAATATAATTTTAATGTTATTTAACATAAAAACCTTCGTAAAGGAGTTCCAATCAAATAAAAGTGCAGAAAGAAAAGCCCGATATCGGGGTGCCACTAGTCATGAGCATCTACTACAAACTGTCTAACAATATCAAGGCTAACTCAGCCTTAAAAACAACTAAATACAACTAGAGGAAGATAAGAGGGAGAATATCAGGGGCTGCGATCGCCAAACAGCTACCTTGCTATCTCTAAGAAAATCTGCAACCAGAACACTCAATAACCGCTACAATGTCCAGCTACACCTGAATCTGCACTCAAGGTGCAGGGAGTAACGTGAGTACGCCAACTCAGTAAGTAACAACAATAAATAAAGACTGAGCAGTAGTGACGAGCAGTAAAGCATATAACGTTCATATTATGAAATCTCAGTAAAGTACAACATGCTTTAAAAATCAGTGTCTGAATCAAATCATCTCGTTTAAACATGGTTCCAGTAAAAATCATTTAAAGATATTTTTCCAACAGTTTTTCAAACAAAGACTCAATGCAAAGGTGAGCAAAAATGATGAAATCATAAACAGTCCCTCGGGTAAAACATCACCCATATACAACCCCTCGGGCAAACCTCACAGTCACTCGTGCCACTCGGGCATACCTCACAATCACTCATGCCTCCCAGTTACTCAGCACTCGGCACTCGCACTCAGTAGGTACCTGCGCTCACTAGGGGTGTGTACAGACTCCGGAGGGCCTCCTTCAGCCCAAGTGCTATAATCTGCACGGACAACTCACGTGCTATAATAATAAAGTATGCTACAGGCGGGCAGCCCCGTTCCACACTCATCCTCACAATCAGGCCCTCGGCCAATATCAAACATACTGCGGCGTGCAGCCCAATCCCATAAATATCCTCACAAATCAGGCCATCGGCCTCACTCAGTCATAAACCTCTCAAGCCACTCGGGCATTTCAGCAAAATAGGGCATTCGACCCAAAATATTTATATGCATCAAAATAGAGTCACAAAAACTGAGTTATGCGGTAAACAAGTATAAGCATGACCGAGTATAGATTTTCAATCGAAAATAATGAGAGGATAGTAAGATAAAGATCCTAAGGGTCCAAACAGCACTAGCGCAAGGCCCAAACATGACATTCAACCCAATTTACAGAAACTCTTTCTAAAACATATAAGTATTATATAGTTTCAACAAAGTATGCAACTTTACAGTTGCTACGGGACGAACCAAGTCACAATCACCAACAATGCACACCCACACGCCCGTCATCTAGCATGTGCGTCACTAAAAATAGTAGAATGATACAAAATCCGGGGTTTCATACCCTCAAGACTAGATTTACAATCATTACTTACCTCAAACCGCAAATTTTTTATTCTACAACGTTCTTTTCTCGTGAATTGGTCCCTAAACGCCTCGAATCTGGTCATAAATAATTCGTTTCAGTCAATAAAATTCATTGGAATTAATTCCACAAAATAATAATAATTTTCCATAAAAATTTAAAAATTAGCTCAAAAATCGTCTGTGGGGCCCACGTCTCAGAACTCGACAAAAGTTACAAAATCAGGAAACCCATTCAACCACAAGTCTAACCATACCAATTTTACAAAAAATCCTACCCCAGCTCGACCCTCAAATCTTCAATTTAAACCAAGAGGGTTTTTAAATTTTTTCCAACTCAATTCACCAATTTAAATGATAAAAACAACCATAGATTCGGGTAATTTAACCAATATTGAGTTAAGAACACTTACCCCGTTGGTTCCTCTGAAAATAACCCAAAATCACCTCAATTCCGAGCTCCAAATCGCCAAAAATTGGAAATGGGGTGAAGTCCCATTTTCAGAACTTAAACTCACTGTCCAGACTTTTCTTATTCGCAAACGCGGTTAGTGCCTCGCGTTCGCGAAGCATAAAATAACTTCCGTCCAATTTCCTCCTTCGCGAACGCGACATCAACCTCGCGTTCGCGAAGCACAAAATGCCTCTGCCTCAATGCCTTCCACGCGAACGCGTTCAACCCATCGCGAACGCGATGCTTCGTTCTCCCCCCCCCCCCACTACGCGAACGCGAGACCCCCTATGTGAAGTTGTGAACGCGTAGACCAGTTGCTTGGGCGTCTTCGGCTGCTTCCTCTCTTCTTCGCGAACGCGTAACACCTCTCGCGTTCGCGATGTACACCCAGTCCACCCTTCGCGAACGTGTAATATTTCCAGCCTCCCGGTTCTTCTTCACAAATGCGAGGCTCCACTCGCGAACGCGATGAAGGAAACCAGATGGTGCATCAGAAAAATTCCAGTAGAGTTGCAAGTCCAAAATCCAACCCGCTAACCATCTGAAACTCCCCTTGGGACCTCAACCAAATATACCAACAAGTTCTAAAATATCATATGAACTTAGTCGAACCCTCAAATCACCTCAAACAAAGCTAAAACCATGAATTACACCACAATCTAATTTCGACAAACGACTCCGGAACCTATCAAATCAAGTCCGATTTACCTCAAATTTTGCACACAATTCATAAATGACATAATAGAGGTATTGTAATTTTCAGAATCGGATTCCGACCCCGATATCAAAAAGTCAACCCCCCGGTCAAACTTCTCAAAAATTAAACTTTCGGCATTTCAAGCCTAATTCCTCTACGGACTTTCAAATAATATTCCGGACACGCTCCTAAACCCAAAATCACCATACAGAGTTATTGGAATCATCAAAATTCAAATCCGAGGTTATTTACACATAGGTCCATATCCGATCCACTTTTCTAACTTAAAATTTTTAATTATGAGACTAAGTGTCTCATTTCACTCCGAGTTCCTTCCGGACCCGAACCAACTAATCTGATATAACATAATATAGTTGAATAACACAAAAAAAAGTAGAAATGGGGAAAATGAGGCTATAACTCTCGAAACGACCGGCCGAGTTGTTACACTTTCTTGTCACACAAGACTCCAGATGCTAACCTCCATTTCATCCACCCCACTCCTATACGGTGCGTGACATCCTCGTCAATCTCCTTACACCCATGGATAATTGACCTAAGGTACTTGAAACTTCTTCTCTTGGGGATGACTTGTGAGTCAAGCCTCACGTCCATGTCCGCTTCCCCCGACGCATCGTTAAACTTACACTCCAGATATTCTGTCTTAGTCCTACTCAACTTGAAACCTTTAGACTCAAGGGTCTATCTCCAAACCTCCGCCATTAAAACCAAAGAACAACCGAGAATCATCGGCTCTGATACCAAATTAATTAGTCACCAAATTATTTCTCATCAAAAGAAATTTTTAGAAAAGCACTTTCCAAATTAAGATGATTTTAGAAGTAAGGCCAAACATGCTATAAGTAAGATTAAATGTAGTAGTGAATTTTGTACCAAAAGTACAAAGGAGGAGGGGGGAGGGGGGAGTAATTGTTCCAAGTGGGTAAAAGCTTAAAAAAAGTATCTTACCAACAAATCGGGAATTAAATAAATGCAATAGAATGGCTGCAATAGTTGAAAGTTTGAAACTATATGGTTAGCAAAATAATGTGCTGTAACTTTTCTGTGACTGGTACAAGTATTTGAACTTGGATCACAAACCTCACTTCTTGGCTTACACAGCAATTGGTGTTGCCCTGTAAATTAAAGGAGAATAATATTGGGAAACTTTCATTACTAGCCGACTATTAGAAATATAATACAAAAGAATAACATCGGTTAATGATTAAAAATGATGACAGTAAAATATTTTTATATATAGCAGTAAATATTTTTATATATAGCAGATTCCAATCAATTCAAACGTGATAATAATAAATTTCGAGCAACAATCAATACAATCAAGCTACTACTAATACTTTTTAATGTGTTTTCCTATATCATATCTAGAAACCAATCCATTCCCTAACACATTTAAATAATTAGAAACTAATTCATTCCATAATGTAATATGTTTTCCTATTTTTATGTTAAAAACTTTCCATGACACAAATTTTTCACTTTCCATACATTGGATATTTTTACCAGTAAAAAAAATACATGGGCTATTTATATAACATAACTCTAGTGAAATTATACATCGTATATTCTGAAAGTAATAAAATACATATATTTTGTGAAAAATATAATGTATATTTGAGATATATATACATTATAAATCATGTATTTTCTAAGAAAATTCATGTATACATACATATGTTGCTTATACTCATATTTATATTTAAATATATATCATCAATATACCATTTATATTTTTCACTAATTTCTCGACACGTGCGTTGTACATGTATGCCGAATCATGTAGTACACAGTTCTATAAATATACTATTAATATTATTTAAAGGGCAAAGGTCCAAATATGCCCTTGTACTATATGAAATTGAGCACATTTATCCTTCGTTAATACTTTAGCTCAAATATGTCCTTACTGTCACATAGTTGGTCTATATATGCCCTTAGAGTTACATAGTTGGCCCATATATGCCCTTTTCGAAACTGAATTCACCCAAACTAATTAGCTATTTCTTTAATTGTATTAAAATGTGTATTACAAACACTATTTCCTTTTTATTAGTACTTTTTTTCTTTACCTTTCTCTTTTCTTTCTTTTTTTTTCCTTTTTCTTTCTCCCTTATCCGATTTCCTACATTAATGATGTCTTCTCCATTTTCATCACCAATTTCACTTGACAAAACTCATGAATTTTAATTACTAAGAAAAATTCTCCCATAAGGTAATGAAGTTCCAATTTCACTGGCTCTCTAAATAAACGAAATTAAATTATTCCAAAAATTATGGTTTAAACTTTAAAATAATAAAAATATCTCAACCTTTAACAATACTCAAAAGACCAATATATTTAAATTATTTCCAGAAAGATAATTTAATGATTAAAAGCATAGAGTTCAAGTTGTAGTGTTATAAATTTGAGTTGTTAGTCTTTTTTCAGCTGGACATTTTCTATTTTTTTTTATTAACTATGTAGATTAGGGGTGTACATGGAACGGGTTGGTTCAATTTTTATCAAAATCAAACCAAACCAATTATATCGGTTTGGATTGTTCGATTTTGTTGGATTTTCGGATTTTTTGTTACATAAATATTATTTCAATCTTACTTTGTTAAATTTTTTAAAAACTTGACAAACATATGATCTATAAAAATATTCTTATGGGAGAATTTTCTCATTAATTGGAATTCATGAGTTTTGTCAAGTGAAATTGGTGATGAAAATGGAGAAGACATCATTAATCGAGGAAATCGGATAAGGGAGAAATAAAAAGGGGGAAAAAAGAAGAAAAGAAAAAAGAAGAAAGAAAAGAGAAAGGTAAAGAAAAAAAGTACTAATAAAAAGGAAATAGTGTTTGTAATACACATTAATACAATTAACGAAAGAGCTAATTAGTTTGGGTGGATTCCGTTTCAAAAAGGGCATATATGTGCCAACTGTGTAACTCTGAGGGCATATATGGACCAACTATGTAACGGTAAGGGCATATTTGAGCTAAAGTATTAACGAAGGGTAAATGTGCTCAATTTCGTATACTATAAGGGCATATTTGGACCTTTTTCGTTATTTAAATAAAACTTTAAGTAAAGAATAAAGTACAAGTTTTTATGAATCATGATCAATGAAGATCAATATATAATGAATTAATTATTTGTCAATGTCAAGACAATTGGATATTGTTTAAACCTAAGAACATGAACAATCAAAGTGTAATTAGATATTGTATTTTATCTAATACATCCTTACAATATATGCAAGCCATAACTTCTACTACAAATGGTATTATTAATATACACTTGCTTCTGGATATATGTGCGTGACAGATGGCTTGTTGTACCTACCCCGCCTATCCTCTTCATCTTTGAGAATCGTGTGAAGAGAAAGTAGGCAAAAGAGAATGAGGTCCTCATACGGAGACACTCACTTACTTGAGCGAGAGACCAAAGAATATGTCAAATATGTAAAATTTGACTTTATGCGGGGTAAAATATACATTACCAATTTTAGAGATATGTTACTTTTTGAATTGTTGGATTGATTAGCACACTAATGAGAAATAGTGATTGTCCAGACGTTCCTAGTTAGAAAGAAATAAAACAACTAGAATAATTAATTTCAATCCATTAAATTTGACATATACGTACATAACATTATTGGCATAATACCTTGTAAATTGAAACTCTAACACTCCAAAAGTCAAGGATTGATTTATCATGGTTCATTCTTTCAAGAATTTTACCATCATTATCAACAAATTCTTCCATAAGGTAACAATAATAAATTACATCAACTTATTTATATAGTACATCAAATTAACATTTTGTTATGAAAGCTTGTGTAAGTGTAATTTACCTTTAATTTATAACTTTTATTCCCTCCGTTTTAATTTAAATGACACACTTTTCTTATTAGTCTGTTCCAAAAGAATGATACATTTCTATATTTAGAAACAATTTAACTTTAAACTTTTTATTTTACTCACTTTACCCTTTATGAAAAGCTTTTATAGCCATACAAATATCATGACCCCACTAAGTTTTTGTCCCTCAAGCTTTTAGCACCATGTATTTCAATTTTTTTTTTTCTTAAACTTTATACCAAGTTAAAGTACATCATCTGAATTGACACGGATGGAGTATATATTCTCTTGCTCCGTCGTACTTCAATAAATGGTTCGCTACTACTAACATGTAAACTATACATTTGGAAAGTATAATATTAAAGTTAGTGGATGAGTACAAAGAAGTTATGTGCGAAACTAATTCATAAGTTCTGATAAAGAATTACCATAGACCTTCAATTTTTCAATTGCAGAAAAGCAACAAACAAAAGTGAGTATTAATTAGGAAGACAAAGACTAAAGCACATCGATATGCCTTGTGACCTAGTACTGGAATTCAAAAATACATTCATAATTAGGGAACCCTATTTTTATTTTTCTTCCTAATTTTTACTCTTTTAATTTGTAAAACTGATATATCTTCGTCTTCCATGCATAATTTGGAATATTCTTAAAATTAGTGATGTCTATGAGTATAATACTTGGACGGTGATTGAATAGTCAACCGATATATTAATTACATGCAGTTGGTGTGTTGGCAATAATCAGCAGATTAGTATTAGTTTGGCTTATGTAGCACTGTCACGATCCAAATGCTCTCTCCGTAAAACGTCGTGACGGCACCTAGTTTGTACGATCAGGTAAGCCTAACACTTGCGGAAATGAAATGAAAAATATGAAAATTTAACAACTAACAGTAATAGATATTTTAATAAGCAATTGAGATACCGCTCGGCATATACAATAATCAACTCTCGAAATATACATGACACTCTCAAGACCCGGAACACCGTAAGTCACAAGCTTTTACGAAGTTCTAACTATTCTATACATCAGTGTCTATACAAATAAGAGAAGAATCAACACAGGGGGATAGAGGGGGACTCCGAGGATCTGCGGGCGCGGGCAGATGTACCTTGAAGTTCTCCGAAACAGCAACAACTGCAACTAAGGACGAGACTGGTAAAAGGAATCTGGATCTGCACACGGAAAACATATGCAGGAGAGGCGCGCGAGTATACCACAACGGTACCCAGTAAGTGCCAAGCCTAACCTCGGTCGAGTAGTGACGAGGTCAATTCAGGGCCACTAGTATATAATAATAAAAACAGGAGAATAAGTAGTATAATAAGAGACTAAAGTTCAACAAAGGAAAGCACAGTGAAATAACATAACGATGCACGGAATTAAGCGACATGGGATCTCCCGAGATACCGTCTCGTAGTCCCCAAAGTAAATATGCATGGAAAACTCCCGAGGTACCGCCTCGTAGTCTCAAAGTAAATGTGCATGAGGATCTCCCGGAATACTGCCCGTAGTCCCAAAAGTAAATATGCAGGGGATCTCCCGGGATATCGTCCCGTAGTCCCAAAAATAAATATGCAGGGGATCTCTCGGGATACCGTCCCGTAGTCCCAAAGTAAATATACAGCGCAATCAATTACAAACGACAAGTATAGCAGGAGAAATCTACAATCTAGACTAAATACAAGTCGAGAAAGAAGCAGGAATTCAATAGGCATGCTGCAAAGAGTTCAATTAAGCAAATAAGGCACGTAGACATGTTATTCTAAGCTAACAGGGTAACTACACATGTTAGTATATTCAATTAAGGTGGAAACAGGGAATTTCTCAGTAAAATTCGGGTTTTTCAACAAATAGCCAGTGTATGCACTCGTCACCTCGCGTACACGGCGCTCACATAGTAAAATCAGTACCAACTCCTAAGAGGATTTCCCCCACACAAGGTTAGGCAAGACACTAACCTCAAACAAAGCTCAATCAATCCGTAAAAATGCTCTTTCCATGAATATCCGGCTCTGAATGGCCCAAATCTAGCCAAAATCAATTATATACCATAAATACAACTATAAAAATTAATCTAATTAACGAAATCAAAGCAAAAGCAAGAAATTAGAAAATCGCCCTAAAAAGCCTCCCCGGACCCATGTCTCGGAATCGAGTAAAAGTCACCAATTATGAACACCCATTCACTCACGAGTTCACTCGTACTAAAATTATCCAAATCCGATGTCAAAATCCCAATCAAAACCTAAAAATCTTAGTTGAAGAACTTCTTCCCATTTTCCCCAATTTTCAACCAAATTCCGAAATTAAATGATGAAATTAATGATAGATTAATGGGATATAACCAAAATCAGTGTAGAATCATTACCCAATCGATATCTCTGAAAATCCCACAAAATCTCGTCCAAATCCGAGCTCCCAAACTCAAGTTTTGATAAAATGGCCAAACCCTCATTTTTGAAATGTTTAATACTGCCTAGTGATTCGTTAATCGCGATCGCGAAAATAGCCTCGCGATCGTGAAGAACAACTTTGCTGCCCCATAAATTAAATCTACGCGAATACATAAAACACCACGCGAATGCGATGCTGTGGCTCTCAGACTCACGCGATCGCGATGAGCAAAGCACGTGGCCCAACTTTGGTCCACTTAACCCTACGCGAACGCGACCTTGTCTCTGCGTTCGCGAAGCACCACCTCACTTTACTACACGTTCGCATGCCCCTGTCCGCGAATGCGAAGAACAATTCCATCCTCTCGACCAGCTAGCTTACGCGATCGCGTATAAGGAAACCAGAACTCAGACACCAGAAAATTCCAGCAACCTCCTAAGTCCAAAAATCGATCCGTTGGGCATCCGAAACTCACCCGAGGCTCCCGGGATCTCAATCAAATATACCAACCAATCCTAAAACACCATACAAACTTAATCGAGCCCTCAAACCACATCAAACAACGGTAAAATCACGAATCACCCTCTAATTCAAACTTAATGAACTTGAAACTTCAAATATCCACAACCGATGCCGAAACCTATCAAACCACGTCCGATTGATCTCAAATTATGCACACAAGTCGTATTCAACATTACGGACCTATTCCAACTTCCGAAATCAGAATTCAATCCTGATATCAAAAAGTCCACTACCGGTCAAAATCCCCAAAAATCCGACTTTCGTCATTTCAAGCCTAAATGAGCTACAGACCTCCAAAACACATTTCAAACACGCTCCTAAGTCCAAAATCACCCAACGGAGCTAACGGAACTGACGGAACTCCATTCCGGAGTCGTCTTCATACAATTTCGACTACGGTCCAAATCCTAAGGCTTAAACCTCCATTTATGGGCTATGTGTCCCAAAACACTCCAAAAATCAAAACGAAACTTCCCGGCAAGTCACAATAGCAGAAATAGATACAGGAGAAGCAGTTAACAAGGAATCAGGGCTATAACTCTCAAAACGACCGGCCGGGTCGTTACAAGCACATTATTTTATAATGCACAAATCCTAATAGAAGTATAGTTTTTTTCTCATATTTTGAAAAATCACTACCACTTGATAGTAATTAACCATCACAAGCATAATCAGATTAGATATTCACTTCAACATACTTTGTATACATCATGAATGCTTCTAAGTTCTAACTTCTACACAGTTGTGCATAATGGATATAAAAGGACGCTACTAACTTGGATAAAAAGAAACCTACTTTTGACAAGCACTTTGTATACAATGTAGCCTATGTACCCCTTATAATATGTTAACTAATAAAGAAAAGAATGATAATTATCGATGATCAATAAATTATTATTAATGATTGAATTATATCGAAGTGATTTTTAATTATGAAAGAACTTAACTTAAATTGCATCATCTATTGATCTAACAATTGCACACACAAGTATTATATAGATGTTTAAAATTTTGACATTAATATCTAAGAACTTTCTTTGACCTGTTTCGATTCTAATCCAATCAATTTAGCAGTGTAAGGTGAAGCAGTCACCTTAAAGGAAGGCCTTTACATTTTAAAATATTGTACTTTTCATGCGCTTCTAAAAGTGGACGACAAAGGAAAAATAGTTTTTCTTGAACTTAATATTGTACAATAGGATAAATTTTAACTATCTATAAAAAGAGAACAAACCTTAACCTCTTCAAAATAATATTATAAGAAGTAACATAATTGTCAAATGAAATACACATAAGAAGCACATAAATTTAAATGCCGTATTAAACTTACAGTATACTATAGTGGAAGTTGGCTTGATAAAGGAACGCTGAGGAGAGTAGCCGATGGTGAAACACCAACATCAAGTGCAGAAGAGAGAAAAACTGAAAACAGAAGATGAACGTTTGAAATGGGTAAAAGATTACTTAAAAGATAGGTTTGGTTAACAAATGATTGTGACTGTTACGAAGCAGTGTGAACCGTTGGGACTTTTAATATTTTTCGGCAGAGGAACATTGCTCTTTCCACGTATGTAGTCTTTGTCTACTTGTAGTTTTTTTTTTAATTTAAATTAAATAAGTTAATTAGAGAAATAATAAGAAGGATATTTTAGTAATTTGATTTTTAAGTTATGGATTTTCTGCTTTTAATATAATATATAGATATATATCATCAATATACCATTTATATTCTGCACTAATATAACATATATATTTGTATACATTATGTGTATATAATAAGTTTATCTGATATATTTTGTTTCTATACACATATTAATGGCATATTAAAATTTTAAATTTTTTTTTGTAAGATATTTGCTAGTAATATACTTTGAATAATACATGTTGTCAGAAAGAGAAAGAAACGAATGTCGGGAAGAGAAAAAAATTGAAAAGAAAAACTCAGTTAAAAAGATTTGGGAAAAGATTTATTGTAGATTCAATTATAATATAGAAGGCTCCACGTGAGAGAAGTTAGATATAAATTAATTGTGATTTTTGAAAAAATCGAAAAGTCAAAGTCATTACTCATTAATCATCAATAAGGTTAAAAATAGATCCCATAATTTATGTCTTCCATTCACTCATCAATGCTGTGCATAAATTTTATAATATGCTAGTATTGTAAAAAAATTTGCTATTTATGGAATAAACTAAAATTAATGTTCTTTTTTTAAATATTTTTTAGAAAGGGATTAGGCGTGTAAAAATCTCAGTAATATTCGTTTATTAGGCCCGAGTTCACTGTTAGGGCCTGATAACGCGAAGAGTTGGTTTGTTCTGGATATGTAACTGTTTTGTTATTAATAGCAGTTAGTTAATAATTATTTTCAACAAGTTAATCTTTTTTATAATTTTATTGATAGTCTGTGTTACTGAGCTTCCCTAAAATGCAAAGACAACATAGTGCTCTGAGAAAGCTTATAAGTAAGAAATAGTGGAGGAAATGTAAAGAAAATTCTAAGCATGTTAGCGAATGCTATGAGATGGTTATAAGCGGATGTTGTTGGGATTGCCTTCATTTATTCCCTTGTCAGAGTATTTAAAAGGTAATCTAATTACATAAATAAACCAAAGTATCCAAAAAAGTGAAATAAAGGTATGTATGAAACATAATTGAAGAAGAAAATTGTGATCATGAAAAAAAAGAACAAAAGAAAAAGGTTGAAAGTTTTTTTTGGAAAGGAAAACACACTCGAACAAGATTACAAGGATATAAAGTTCCAAAAAAGATTCAAAAACCTTTATTTCAAGTGGATTGTGTTAAAATTTGGCAGGTAAAAACTTATAGGGATATGCATCAAAATATAGTGAAAATAGTATATTAATGAAATTAAATCGCGACAAACTATTAACGGTCGAATATGTACACCTACAAAATCAACCAAGATTCTAGTTAACCATTAACATTAAATAAAAGTTTCTTATGAAAGTTATTTGTAACGGCGCGAACATCCTCTTTTCAAAGATGCTAGATACTAAAGTGATCATATTTCATAAAAATCATTACAAGGGTGCAATTGAAAATATGTTTATCATTTGATCCGTTCTTTAAGTATAAAAGACTACGCCCAACTATTTATCTAATAAAATATCAACGAGAATTTAGAGTAATCAATTATATTAGATGATATTATCAAATCTTGTTAAAAGTTGATTACAGTCTCACCGGAAAAGCTACTTTAAATTACATACTTGCCCTTGGGAATAAATAGAAGGACAATAAGGATGGTAGTATCAGTTATTCCAACAGTTCCTTTGGTCGAAGCCCTGTGCCACTTCCTACATCTCCGCCTGTGCCGCACTGGCGTTCAACCAAAGGTCATTTTTGAATTGTTTCTAACTTTCTTATTTTCCTTCAGTTTTCCCTTTCCCTTTTATCATTGAATCTTTTCCTCAAATTTCAATGGCTTTTCATTGCAGGTAGTTAGATTCAAAGCATTTTTCTTTTATTGTTGAATGTTTTGGTTGTGGAATGATGCCAAATACTATTTACCTTGCATATGTCTATTGAACTTATAGAAATATTGCTATTGCTGAATCATAATTTATGGGTAACTCTCATGTTCAATTTTGAATTAGTCAAAAGGGTTTGTTTCAATTTGTTTTTTGTAGATGATTACCATGGCTGATGTTTGATTGAACTGCATTCATGTGATTTCTGATGATCTTATTTGGTTAACTGCTGGAGAACTGGCTCTTTGTTTTTGATCTGGGATAGATATCTGTCTAATTGCCAGCAGATTCCTTTGGTGGGCAATCTATAAGCCCAAAGACTACAATTGAGGCCTGTGGCATGTCATTGTAACCTAAATTTTTTTGGACCCATCGCTATACATTATTAGTCTGGGTCAGGGGCGGAATTAGAGTATAGGAAGTGGGTTCGCAAAACCCAATAGTTTTGGTTCAAATCCTGTATTTGTCTTAAGAAATCATCTTATACGCACAAATTATTAAATTTAAAACTCAGTAACTCAAAATGACTAAAGTACTGAACCCATAGGCTTCAAATTCTGGCTCCGCCTCTAGTTTGGATTATTTGTTGGGAAGAAAAAATGGTGCGTTATTTCATTGTATTGAAGGGAAAGGGTTAAAGGCTCTATCACAAACATCATTTGCCTTTATGCATCCACGTCAAATGGATACACTTGTGCAGATCCTTACGTGCACCTGATACATGCCCACATGCCCATACCAGACCTAATGGGACATAACTTTTTTCACATATTCTCACTAGATTTTATGTTCCATTAGGAAAATGATGACATGAAAACTTTTGATAGCATAGCCCTCAGGCTTTGTTCTCGTGGTAAGAGCCCAAAACGTGATATGTAATTAGGTGCACTTCATGGGCTCGAACCTTCCGTAGACAAAAGCATGGTATTTAAGTGGAGAAGGATAGAGAGGGGGGCCCAGTATCCACCGTATTTCGAACCTTGCACTACTGGCCCTCAAGGATTTCTTGGTTATGCAAGAAAAACTTTTGATAGCATAATTATATTGTCATGAACCAGATAACTGAATGGTATTAGCGATGCAACATCTTTCTTATTATAAGACTAAACCATATTCTGAAAAGATGGGACCTAGTTTCTCATTAGCAATGCCCTTACTTAACTTGAAGGCATGTAGTCTCATGTCTCAATGGATCCTGCCACTGAACCAAACTGCTATTGAAGGAGCACTATATGTTCTTTTTTTGATAAGGTAAATAGTATTATTAGCAAAATGGGAAAGGCTCCCGTATACGAGAGGTATACCAAAAAGTAGAGAATCTACAACAAAATATGATTTTCTACGAAAGACACCCAATCATCTATACAAGTAGGAATATCAAGGGTGCACCAAAAAGCAATCAAAGACAAAAGACTATTCCTCAAGTGTACAATATCATTTTCAATTCCCTCAAAAACTCTTCTATTTCTCTCTCCACACGACCCACATAAGAGCTAATGGAGCAACCTTCCATGCCTTTTGTTTTCTTCTCATATGAAGGAGCGCTAAATGTATGACCATGAACTTTTACGCAATGGAAACAACGATGAAATTAGTATAGACGACTATACCAAGTGAAAGCAAAAATTTAAGGAGAAATTATTGGCTAATGACATCAAAAAGTGTTTGCTAAAAAGTGTAACATATACTAATTGATTCTAGAAGTTATCAGAAAGACTTCCTTCTCCAATTTGAGGGACACATGGCTTTTTTTCTCTTTCCGTTGTTCACACATGGCTTTTAAGAGTTTGAATTTGGGATATGCATCAGTTAGAAATTCCTTCTGATGCATGGTCTATTACCTGTGTCCGGGTCCAGATTTCGTAGATGATTTTCAGAAATCCTACTTATATTTTCTTTTTAAGCTTGCAGTCTTCCCATATCCTTCTGTTTGAGCACTAGCATTCAACTTTATATTGATGGATTTCTTTATCTCATTGCAAGTTTCTTCTTGATGTTCAGGGAGTACAGCTGTGATAAAAAACGCTGATACTAAATTTGATTGGATGTATAGGAGCACATCATTTTGGTAGATGTACTCATAAACAAGAGAAAGATTACTTCCTTCATATTAGTGTGTGGCTCAATTGCTATGCTGATACAAAATTATCTTCCTGGTTGCATAGAAGCTTCTTGTGCGACCTCTTTCTCATCTGAGATCACAAAGCAAGACTCATGTAACTGGGTTTCTGGCGCCGAATCGTTGAAAATGAGTCCTGAAAATGATGAACGTCCTCTTGATGGCTATAGAAAATTTAATTCAAAGGATGGTGATCCTTGTTCCTTAAACAGTGTAGATGGTTCACGACCTTCAACTTTCAGTGCAATGTCTGGAAGTTCTAAGCCCATTGTATATCGTAGGAAAAAGTTCCGAAGAAACCCTCTCACTACTTTCTCCATTGAAACATCAGCTGAAGTTAGGCCTAGCAATGGATGTCCTTCTGAGCTTTGTTCTGAGGTCCATCTAGGAACTTTTAAGGAAGACTTAGTTGCTGGAGTTGCAGTTGAAAAAGTAGCTACTGCAGCTCCTATTCTGCTTCCTGCTGAGTGTAATAGAGGGAACCTTCTTTCTAAATCAAATTCTTGTGATGGTAGACCTGAAGTAGAAGAGCAGTGCTCTGAAGCAGCTTCAAGAAGTGATATACATAGGACTTCAGATTTTTGCGTAAATGATAGCCATTCGTCGTTGGACTTTGATTCTTCTTCATTGAAGACTGATGTGGGTGATGCCAGTGAATGCTCCTCATCTGGTGCTTTAGTTCCTGAAGGATTGGATGATAATATGCCAGAAAAGGATATATGCGTAGCAATTCTTAGAGGTTATGGGTTGCTTGAGAAAGTTCCGTTTACTGAGCTCCGCATGTCCGCTAAAACCTCTGGTACCAGTACTGACAACTGCTCTTTAATCTCATGCAAAGCCTGTGATTGTTCAGATACTACATTGAAGATGCTAATCTGTGATAATTGTGCTGATGCATATCATTTATCTTGCTGCAATCCCCGTATACGGAAAATACCTCGGGATGAGTGGTTTTGCCAATATTGTTTGATTAAGAAGCGAAAATTACTGGAGAAATCAACTTGTAAATCCCTAAGTGGGCCTGTCGAAACTGAAAGTTCTAGCAACTTATTGTCTGAAGGTGAATCAGGACCTATATCTCTCATGTTGAAGGACACCAGCATATATAGAACCTGCGTCCGTATTGGCAATAATTTTCAAGCTGAGGTTCCTGACTGGACAGGCCCAGTGATAGAGTATGTTCTATATATCTATTTTTTCATTTTTTGGATCTTCCTGTTTACTTAGGGAAGTGAAAATGATGATATAGCTTTAAATGGTTTTATCACATAGGCTGATAAACCTCAATGATTGCTCATCCTGTGCCTACCTTTTGTAACCGTTTGCACTTGTCATTTTCAGTTATGTTTTATGGAGTTAATAATATTATTGATATGGTGGGGATCCCAACATACAAGGTGTTACAATGTAGAGAATTTACACAAAAAACATGATTCTCTACTAAAAGAACTCACTCGCCAATTCTAACTGGGAAATTGTATAACACACACAGAAAAAAAAAGAAATCATTAATCTGTGTGAGGGAATTTGCTAATCCTTCAAAAGCCTTCTGTTTCTCTCTTTCCATGTTGCCACGTGACCGCTGAAATAGCTATTTCTCATGTTCTTCTCTCTCCTCTTTGATGGTTCTGCATCACAATTTGATAACAGACAGTTTCCCACCATACGCCATCGCCTATATGCAGTGGTGCAATTCCACAATCAGGCAGTAAGTAGTTAACATACTCTTCCGCTTGTTTCACCTTAAGCACCAACTGGCATCAATCAGACCTTCTTCTCAAATTCTCTACTGTAAAGATGGCTACCGAAGCTGCTCTCCATGTGAAAAAGCAAACTTCCTTCGGTGCTGTCTGGATTCATCATTTAATGTTGTTTTCATCTTTGCTACTTCATTAATGTTGGACGACTCCTGGTGTGCTCATTGGACCTACCTAATGAAACTTTCTGTGCGAAGAAAGTGGAGATACATTTTTTAAAAAGAGGAACTTTAGAATGTCTAGAAAATGGTAAAGCATATGGTGGCATGTTTTGTATCTACAACTCAAAATGCTAGTTGCTCTTTTTTTCTCTTATCTCATTATCTATGATTCTATACCTGCTAGTGCTAGCACATCTTTCCTTTTTCTGAAACTTAAGTAAGATTGCTTGAATGCTTGGTTGGATATTAATCCTCTGGTTTTCAGTTCAAAATGGATAAGCATTAGTGGTGGTAACTATGGCATATGCATGTTTAGGTTTCTCTTTATACTGAGGAAGCCTTATAATGCTCACAGGTTTCATGCTCCGTATGTCCTGATAATTTTGCACTCTAATATCTGAAAATCTCGCATATTGTGGAATGCTGTTAATGTTGACTGTTTTTATAATTGGTTCCTCTATTTTGTACTGTTCCTATATTTTGAGCATGGCTGCTGCTTTATTTTTGATAATGAGATCTGATGCAGTGAGGTTGATCGGTTTGAACCATTAGAAATCAGACCTTCCAAGTATCTCAGCTTGCATGTAAGTTCTACTCCTGAAATCTATTTTTTTCATACAATTGGCTACTCAGTTCTAGGATAATTACTTACAGAAATTGTATTATTCAGGAATGCTCTTCTAACAAGCCGTCATGGTTTAGTTCTATTGGCAATTGGCTTCAGTGCCGGCAGGTCATTGAAGGTATTGGGGAATATGCGGATGGAAGTATCTGTGGGAAGTGGCGTAGGTAATCAGCTGACTCATTGCACTTTTTACTAGTGAATATTTCTTTGCTCCAGCTTTAGGTTTTTCAAGTGGATGTTGTTAATTTTGGATTGTTTCATTGAAATTGTTTTAGCTCTCGAAAATGGACACCAATTACGTGTTTCGAGCAGATTAATTTGCATTTGTTCCCTTTATTTTTTCTTTCTATTAACGGGAAGGAGCAGTAGTGAGGAAAATGGACTAGTGAAGATGGAATTTGGTGCCTCAAACAATTCAGATATCTAGGCTCGTTGTTCCACGATAATTGAATGATAGATGAAGATGTTACACATAGATTAAAAATTGGATGGTTGAAATAGAAAGTGTCACCGGGGTATCATTGTTGGGAAGCGTGTCAGGCTAATAGAAGGGAAAAATAATTAGAAGAGAATAACAATAAATTACAAAAGACAAGACAATACAAGATTTATTTTGTTCGGCAATTTTTGCCTACTCCACGGCCACACAAAAATAGCTTTATTGATACTGAGAGAGAAAGAAGAATGTGAGGGATGATTTACAAATGAAGAGAAAAGGCCCTTTTATAGGCAGAGGGTCGGCTGAAAAAAGTTTTAGCAAATGTGAAAACGTGGCATTACGGCACCGTAATTTGTGAGCCGATTCTTTCTTTCACGTTTTTGCAACCCACCAATTTTGACTTTTTCTTTCTTCTCTCGTTACTTTCTTTTCATTATTACTTTTTCTCTTTGTCTTTTTCCACTTATTGTATTCTTTCTTTTCTTTCTTTTACAATGAATAATATTTGTTCCCATCAATCATGTGATAGGAGGATGTCTACCGAAGTAGAAGGTTAGTTCTATAGAACAATTATAAGACCGTCAATGTTATATGGGAGTGAATGTTGGGCTGCTGAAGTCCAACACATCTACAAGAAGAGTGATTCAGTAATGTGTATGCTAAGACAAATGTGAGGTCACACAAGATTAGACTAGATAAAAAATCACTACATTCGCCAGAAGGTGCGTGTAACGTGGATCTCCATATGCTCCGGTTTGTAGGTGTTATCATGATGAGTTAAGGTGTTAAAAAAGGAATGAGATAGACCTAAAATCATATGGAAGGAAGTTTGCTTGAAAGACCTACGATCTCTTGGAATCGATGCAGAATTCGCGAAAGATAGGACACAATGGAACAAAATATTTATATAGGCAATGTCAATTTGTAGGAATATGTTTTTAGTCATGTTAATACGTTTACTTTAAGTCCTATGCTTTCCAGGAGTCTTTTAGCCCTATTAGAGATTCTTGTGTCAGTATAAAATATAGAGATGTTATATAGGACATCTAGTTTTTGTTTTGTATAATGTTAGCTTGAGATAAATTTAAATGAGGAACATGGTCATTGAGGATTCACATAGCAGACCCCAACTTATGTGTGACTGAGGCGTAGTTATTGTTGCCAAATACTGAAGTTTCTTCCATATTAAAATAGTACTAGAAATTGGTTCTTGCTCATCTAAGCTCCCTTGTTGATGGAGTAGTTTCCCATGCACCTTGTTGGGCTCGTCTGACCACAGCAAGATTAGTCTTACATGTATCCTTTCTTAGTCACACCTCTATTCAAATGGAAGAAAGTTCCAACGCATATTCATTCATCAACGAAGCTATCCTATTCCTTCAGAGCCCTTTTCCTTCTGTTCGTCTATAGTCAAAAGCTCAATTCTGGAAATGCTATCTCTTTGACTCTGCATTTGTTGTATATCCTCCATTAGGTCAGGTTGTTCTTGTTGCTATAGGAGGTAGTGGCATTTTCTCTTCAAGAGACACATGATACTTTAACCAAAATTTACTCCACTCTCTACCAAACCCATTCTATTGGATTCTCACATTCCAGTTTGCAGCTCCCTCCCAATTTGATAGCAAAAGGGAATTATTAGAACTCCAAGCACTAACCACCAAAACCCCTATCCTACTTTACTTATCCACAAAAGCCTATTTCATTTTTCGAGTTGCTTGAGCAAGTTAACCACCCACTTCAATTCTTCATTCATCAAGAAAAATTTCCCATAAGTCATGACGCCTCCGATCAACAAAAATCATCCCATGCAACTTGATAACCCTTTTGAATCTCAAAGTTTTCCTCTCGACCCGCATTGTAAGACACATGAGATTAAGCTGTATCAGTAGCTTGATAAGAAAAGTGCTGAGATCAGTGATAAGTGAAAGTGGTTGTAGAAAGAGAAGTTCCCATATGAAAGCACCCAATAGTGTGACGTAGTGGTCAATGAAGTGGGTGCAAACCTTAAAGACCAGGGTTCAAAACTCAATTGAGACAAAAACACTAGGTAATTTCTTCCCCTCTGCGTAAGCTTGGTCGGCAAAGTTGCTTGGTACCTGTGTTGATGGGAGATAGCAGGTACATGGTATAATAGTCTAGGTGCGTGCAAGCTGGTCTAGTCGGTACCATATTAATAAAAAAATAGGGAAGTTGCCATATCAAGGCATCCTGGATAGCTCCTATCTCTTTAATTTCCATTCACACTTCACTGGGATCATGTTATTTGCCTATTCTTTTGTTGGAAATATTCATGATATTTTGGTTTTGTGTTAATTTTCATCCATTAGGATGCCTAATCTGCAACTTGGTGTTATCATGTCAGGGCCCCACTATTTGAAGTTCAAACAGATGACTGGGAGTGCTTCCGTACTGTCCTTTGGGATCCACCTCATGCAGATTGTGCTGTACCTCAAGTATGTGAGTTTGTCAGTCCAAATATTGTGTTCTACATCCTGTCTTCAAGTAAACTCGTTTACTTGCTTAATTTCTTCTAGATTGCAGTTCCACTCTCCTTTCTTGCTTTTGTTAGAGATGGTTCTTTTTCATTTTATTTTCTTAGTTGGAGAACTATTTTCTTGTTAGGATTAAGACGTTTGATTCCAAAGTCGTCTAGTTGTTTCACAGGTTTTGTAGGTGCTTATAGCTTCAGTGTTCTTCGCCCACTATGATCTGCGGGGAGATACTTGTGTTTTACTGTAATAGCAAGTGTAAACAATTTTGGGCTAGTATATTTGCAATGTTTGATCATCTTGCAAAACTTCTTCCTTCCCTAAAAATGGAGGTTTATGCTGAATCAGACAATACCTAACTAATTATGGCTTGGACTCTTATATCTTCGGAATGACAAACCCATTGATAATCTAAATGATTTTCCCAGAAGTAGAGTATGTGTATTGAAAATCCTACAAGTGCCAGAACATTGATATAGTTACTTGCTGCTCTCTTTTACTGCTCTTTGGTTTGTTTTTTTGCCATATTCCCATTTCACTGAGATCCATCCTTATTAATATTCCTTAAATTGCTTTTTAATTGCTGTTCATTGTCTCACTCTCAGGAACTAGAAACGGAGGAAGTTCTAAAGCAATTGAAGTATATAGAGACGGTATATATTGAAACCTTGTTATCGCATTCTTTTCCTGTTTCGGCAAAGAAATCAACACACTTATATACTTTCTTTTGAAAGAGGTGTAGGTAATAAATAATGATGCCAAGATCAGATCCAATCAGCCACAATTATATTTACTACAAGAAAATTTTGTTGTGCCACATTCTTCTAAAACCAAAAGATTTTCAACTGCAGTTATATTTCTCAAATATTTTCGTTACATTAGCTGTTTAGTATATGTGCTAATGCAAATTCATGGAACTTTTCTATTGTGTGTACTCGATGTGGTTTCTGCAAGCTATCGTTTTCTGAATTCTGCTGTCTCTGCCTCTTGTATACTGAGGTTTTCCATTTGTAATTAAAATTGTTTTTTAGTTGAAGAAATTTTTTCTAAGTTTTTCTTTTTGGTGATTGTATTATATGCTATCCATCTTTTCCTTTTTATTTTCTAGTGGAGTAAGGTCTCATGGTCCAACGACTGCCTCCCTGTGGACAACTGTAACACAGCAGGATTCTGCCCCCTTTTCGCTTTTAAACAGCTCAAATATTGAGAAACTAGGATTTACATTTTCCAGAATATGGTTTCCTGAGACAAGGAAAAATGAGCTGGATTTTGGTAATGAGTTGTTTTATGCTTATCAACTGTTAATTGCATGCCCAAAGATAGGAGATCTGCGCACCCTCATTAAGAAAGTTTTGTATCTACAAAGTTGTTTCAATTATATTTATTTACTAAGTTTATTCCTTTGTGAACGGAATATCTGAATTATCAGAAAAAGGGGGAGTCAAATTTTAAAGTAGTCATAGTGGATCCTTGTTCTACAAATGATCTGTGCCATTTTTTCCCTGATAAATTTTGTTCAGTGTGCATTGCAATACTCTTTAGACCGACTTATCAAGATATATAATATTGAACCTAGTGTTGTTCTGCTGTTTAGTTGAAACCCCGGCTGGCGGTTAAGAGGCGCAAATTGGTTCAAACCTCAGGTGCTAGCTCACGGTGCTTCACAGAGAATTGAGAAGATATAGGCTTCATGTACGGAAATGTTCATCTTGTACATTAGTATACAAATTTTGGACATTTGAATTTGTACTACATGAGATTCTCAACACAGCACACTGATGTAATTGCTTCAGACACATTTGTGCAATTTAGAAGGTGCATTGAATCAATCAGCTGCAACTCGATTTGAGTTTTCCTGGCCACACTTCGTCTCTTAGTCCATTTATATGTTCTCTTTATGGGGCATTTACTTTTTGCATTGTGAGGGCTGACAAATTAACATTTCAGGTGTGATGAAGTCACAATTTAACTCTATATGTTCTCTTCATCATTATGTCACATACCTGTATATGCCTTGATGAATTCGTGAGGCCCTGATTTGTGATTGCAGAGTAGAGAGCAGGTGTGGGGAAGGCAAAGTGAGAGCAAGATAAGGGGAAGGGGAAATTTTACTTGTAATGACTTTATGTTGGTGCTTTTTGGTTTCTATTTTTTCCATCTGGTATAGGTAGTTTTATGAATAGGAACCTACTCTAGGGTATTTTGTTGAATAGCAGAATTTATTTGCAGCTTCCAGCGGAGCAACCTTTCTTCTCTGTCGAGTTTGTGGCAGCTGTCCCCCGAACATTTGGTATCTCTGAGTCACTCTTCCAGGTTAGGAACTTATGGTTGTGCATTGCAGCGCGAAAAAAACATGAGGTCTCCAGAAATTGTAAGAGGGGCTTCTTTCAGAACTCATGAGTATTGCTTGTGGTTCATTAGTATTTGATACAGAAGGCCAATTTTAACCTGTGGAAGAAATGATCTGTGTATTATTAGAGCCAGAAAAACACAAAGGTAGAAAGAGGGATGAACATAGATGCATTCACGTCCAGTATTTCATTTGTAATTTGTAACGATTAGTAGTAAATATATACAAACCTGTATCATCGTTAGTGAGTAGCTGCGTAGTTTCCCTTCATCTGCAATAACGTTAAGACGCATATTCTTTCAACATGATCCATTTTGTGCGAAGTACTTGTACGTTTCTTCTAGAATTTTTGCGTAAATTTATACTATCTTGACAAGGGTTGTGATAAACAAAAAGGTTTCGATAATTTATGTTTTCGAGACTTATACTGACCAAGTACTTAATTTTTGCACCTATGATTTTCTCACTTTTTTCTTTTTTACTTCTCTTTTGTCTCAATGCTTAATATTCAGGTATATTTTCTAGAATAAAATGCATTGTTAGAAGAAAATCACAAAAAAGCATAACAAGAATGGTGCTGAGAGCCTGAGACTGGAAGATCAGAGCTGGTATTGAGCATTCTTCGCTCACTTGGGGGGCAAATGAAAGGGAATCTCTCTTTATATATAATCGAGGGACATTGGCCCGGTGACGTGGCACTCTCCTAATCCAGGATTACAATTTATCTTTTTTCTCCATTTTCCCCTATTTCTCCCAATCATTCTGTTTTTAATTGTAATTATGTAGGAACCCAGAAGTCATGTCTCATGAAAAAGAATTCCAAAAGTCATTACTATTAATAACCAACCGTTCCTTCAGAAACTAACGGCCATATTTTAAAAGACATGTGGCAATTATATAATGCCCCATAGAATTAGAGCAATTGGTGTCACTCTTCACCAATATGTGGCAAAAGCCATATGTGGAAGATATAAGTATGATCTCATGACACAAGATACAATATATTCTGGATATTTGTAGTGTGATTGACCCTAATGAGATTTGGCTAAGCTTATGGACATGCTTTTCTTATCGGAGTATCTAAAAATAAAGATTAGGACGAGATATCAAGAGAGAAAAATCTATGATTTTTGGACATATGGATATATTGAAGGATCTTATCCAAATTAGGAGTATGGCTCTTTATCTTAGGTAATTTCCTGTTTTTATTGAATGGAGGAGAATAATAGAGTAATTCGATGTACTATATTATGTCTGCTTTTTCCTCTACAATTAATTGATCTCATTATTCGCTTTGACAATGTTGAACAAAAAGTTATGAAGGATAGGAATTTCTTTGTTTAGCTATCAGGTTTGTCTTTTTTTTATATGGATAGAACTTTTCTGATTCATTGCAATTAAAAATACTCATTCCTACTCTTTTCTGTCCTCTTTCACTTTAGAAATGGTGGTAAGAAGAGGGAAAAAAATAAAAAAAAAAGGAAAAGTAACTAAAACGTGTTGGAGTGATCCATAAAATTAGAGAAGTCATCACAAAAATATCGTACGCCCTCGTTTTCTCGTAAGCACTCTTCCCCATTTTTGATTATTCGTATTTATGTGCACGAGCATGATCAAATTTACTACTTTATAATCCATTTTATACTATAAGTTAATGTGCTCATTTACTTGAAGGATAAAGAAACAAATAAGAGAGATAATATGACCACACATGATGGAAATACATAACTCTTTTGGAATTTTTATTGTTTTTGAGAATCAAATAACAAAGAAGAAAAGTATATATAGTATATTGAGTTATACTGGTCCTTTTATGAAAATTACCGTAGTTTGACCTCTTCTTTTGTATTCTCATTCGGCATACATATCATTCTCTCCGAGGGAAGTACAAAGACATCTAAATTTTGATTTTTATATATTTACTATTCTTACAAGGATGTAATGCAAGTTTACGTGAAATAAAAAGATTGATAATATTTGTCAAAAGTTTGATAAATGTTAAAAACACAAGAATTTACAATTGTATTTGGTTGAAAGGAAGGCTTATGGCGATATCTATCCATCAGAATTGATCAGTATAATTATTCGAGGTATGCGTCAACTTTGTCACTAAACGGTGATAAAATTTTGTATCTTAGACTTACTACCTAAATATATTTAATTTTTATTATAATATGATTATTAGTCAATTCTATTTTTTGAAAGCATGAACTGTTTCGACACTTTTACTTTAGCCTTTCCGATGTTGTGTTGTCGTTGCTATTTTCTTTTTGTGTTCACTTTAGAGGTTTTGTTTTGATATGACTTATGGTTTAGCTTTGAAAATTTAAATATCAAAAAGTACCTTAGCATTGAAGCTTTAAACTTGTATGCTTAGACTATCTTTCCAAGCCAAATTAAGAATACTTTTAGTTTTTGCAAAACTTAATTTAATTATTTTTAATATTCGGGTACTATAAAGTATTTCCTAAATGAAATAATATTTTGCGACCGCGACAAATTACTAGTTTCCTTAAAAGGACCGTCTTTTGAGAGGGCACTCAAATTTAACTATCCCAACCCAAGTTGGAAAGAGAAAAAAGAGATATTGCGCTTGGCTTTTTACTCAAAGGTAAGTATTTACTCGCATAAGTGTTTATACAAAATTAAATAATTTAACTTTAACAATTCAAGTGAATATACATATCACTTAATCATGGTTAAATAAAAATTGTGTAAGAAAAAATTGTACAAAAGACATGTCTTGCCTTCGTTGATTTAGTGTAACCAACGCACCCCATTCAGCGATGGCCGAGCCCAATCGTGATTGGAGGTCCTCATTTTGCTGAGCCCGTATATCAGCCTTCTCATTCGCCACCCGAAGCTGAACTTCCACCGAAGACAGCTTGGCCTGGGCGGTCTCCTTCTCCGAGGCCAGCAGGTCCATCTTGTTTTTCCACGCGTCGGCCATTATTTAATTTAATTGTACTACCCATCAAAATCCTAAAGTGACGCATTTGTGCATGAAGCGAGTTCATTGAAGGACAAAATAAGAATTACTTGAAAACTTAGAACAAATATTACATAAACCAAAACGTTGTGGAATATAACGCAGCGAGAAAATTTGTACATATCAATCATAGTATCCAGTTTCTTCAATTCAAGACTCAAAAAGCAGTTTAAGAGATTTGGACATACAACTGTTAAGAAGAAATGTGCCATCACACAAGATATCATTTCTCCACTGAAATAGAAGCAAACTATATAATACATCCCAATTCATCAACTTAGTGGCATTCTCTTGAACATAAAGTACATACAATAATAAAAGAATTGTTTAGTCCTGAGCAACAAGGATTCAGCAGGAAAAAAAAACTGAAAATCTAAACTGAGGAAAAGAATACAGCATGAAGGTATTAGCAAGACCTTCACATTCTAAGCTCCTTCAGCTTAATGAGCCATGTCGAAGCTGATTGAGGTTATAGTGAAGTACTCATTGAGCCATGTGACAAAAAATGGAAAGAATTCAGGCCTATAACAGTCCAGACGTTACGATCAAATGTCTTTTGTTTTCGATCTCACCTTCCATTTTGATTGACGAATTGCGAAAAATCATCTAATCCAGATGCCATGGCATCTGTTGCAGATTCAGCCTCTTCTTGTTTGGTTTTTGAATCAACATGAGTCTCGTCTTCTGAATTTTCAGTTCCTCTCTCCTCAACAGTCTCCAGAGCACGAATATCAGAAGCAGAGTCTTCCCCTGCATTTGTCCGCAGCCAAGCCTCATGAAGTTGTAAGACATATTCCAGGTGCCATAGGACTTCTCCCATTGTTGGTCTGCTCTTCCCCTCGTCCGCTAGACATTTCTCAGCAATTTCTCCAAATTTCATCAATGACTCTGGGGAATAATTTCCTGCGAGTTGTGGGTCAACGATGGTTTCAAGCTTTCTTTGTCGTTGAAACCGCATCGCCCATTCTGCAAGATTGATCTGATCTCTTGGTAAGCTTGGATTTATAACAGGGCGCGCACAGACGACTTCAAACAGCACAACACCAAAGGAATAAACATCAGATTTCTCAGTCAACTGCTGCCGCCTGAAATACTCAGGATCCAGATAACCAAAACTTCCTTTCACTGCTGTACTGACATGAGTATGCTCCAAAGACGGGCCAGTTTTAGACAGTCCAAAATCTGCCATCTTCGCTACAAGATTCTCATCTAACAATATGTTAGTTGTCTTGACATCCCTATGGATGATTCCACGCTCCGACCCTGTATGAAGGTAATGCAGACCACGAGCTGAACCAATGCACACCTCTAGTCTTTGCTTCCAACTTAGAGATGGTAGATCGCTGCCAAAGAGATGACTCCTGAGTGTTCCGTTGGCCATGTACTCGTAGACCAAAATCATTTCATTCTGTTCATCACAGAAACCTATCATGGAGACCAAATGCCTATGCCTTAGCTTAGAAAGCATTTCGATTTCTGTTTCAAATTCTTTCAGACCTTGCTGAGATTGAGGATTGGCTCGTTTGATCGCACCAAGGGTGCCATCATCGAGCTCTGCTTTGAAAACCTTACCAAATCCTCCCACTCCAATCACCAAGCTCTCGTCGAAGTTATTTGTGGCTGTTTTAATCTCTGCTAGAGTAAACCGCCTTCCAGATCTTAGAGTCCCAAGACTTTGATATTGTACTGATCCCTTACCGTTACCGTTACCGTTACCAGTGCTGGTCACAGCAGCTCCGTGAAGGAATAAAGGCCTCCATCCAGCTTCGCTTTTCTTTGTGTCGTCTTTGCTTCTCTGCCTTCTACATAGCCGTATAATCAGCATGATTAAACCTGCAACAATGGCAATGGTTGCAATACCTGCTCCAATTCCTACCCAAAGGATTAAATTTTTTGAAGTTGTTTTTTCTGGAACATCCTCATATTTCTGTACATAGGCAAGATTACCATTCCGACTCAACTTGAAAACCTCCAAACCATTCAAAAGAGCATCAGTGCCTGCAGAACCAGTCGTTGTATCAGGACCAAGTTGCACCCAAAAGCTGGTGCTTTTCGACGGCATCACGTCAAAGTAATCCTCATGGTACGCCTTGTTCATTCCCCCAGCTCGTGAGAAAATGTCGTAGTTGTCAGCAGCAGTTTTGTTATTTATATAGATTTTGAAGATCCTTTGATTTGGTTTATTATAGTCAAACTCACAGAAATGTAAGCGAACAAGGTAATCAAAATCTGGATCCACTTCCAATTTCCATGACATGTTCAGTCGCTTCTCCATGACATCTGTGTTGCTCATAATTCTTGCTGTTTCATACACAAGAAGAGGCGCAATAGAGGTGTCGTTTGGGGAAGCATAGGTAATGTTGGAATGGTTTTTGGCTTCTGCACCTGCATCTGCAATGATCATATAGCTTGAATCCGCCTCCCACATCCTCCTCAACCCTGAATCTCTATTGGATTTAATTGCTGAACCACCAACATTCAACCTGTACATAGTTTGAATCCCTCGTTTACTTAAATTTAAAGAACTGTTAGCACCATTGCCACCGACTTTACTGATGGAGTCAACAAATAGCTTATCAGTCACAGGAATGATCTCTATGGCATTAACAAATCCAAAAGAACCTTTGTTGGGAATAAACTCGAGCACAAAGACATTAATATCGGAAGTCACAAAATACTCCTTCACTAATGAGAAAACACTTGAGTTGCCTCCAGAACCTTGCAAGTACAAATTCTTGTGCACAATCTCAGCAGCAACATTAAACTCCGAAACCAACTTCAAACCATTTGCAGCAACAGCAAAGTAGGACTCATTCGCATCGTGATTCCCGAATGAAAACGGATAGAAATGGAGCCTGAGGAAATAACTACCAGGTGCTATTTGGAAAGTATAGTTAACACTTTCATCAAAAAATCTGGCAGTTTTATAGAGTGGCTCATAAGATGAATCACCATTAAATGAAGCAGTTGTTGCCTCAATACCTGGTGAACTCAAAGTGACATTGTTGTCATGGGAAGAATCACCTACCCATTTACTACCATCCACATTTACAGTGGAATTAGTCCCACAATTTACCAAAGAAGTCTTTGTTTGAGCTTCTCCAATTTCAACAAACACAACTAATATCAAAACAAGAAACTGCCCAAACACCTCTCTGCCTTTGACTTTCATAACTCACTATCCCAATACACCCCCGAAGTTATATACACTTTTTCAAGCTCAGCTTCAAAACTGCAACCACCAATAATTTGTTTCAAAACTAGAGAAATTTTCAAATATGAAAAAACCCTAAGTTTCAATCATGGCAATCACTTTCTACCCAGAAACAAAACAATTTATAATCTGTTGCTTAAACCTTGTAAAATCAAAAGTGAGGCATAAAAATAAAAAGAATACCTTCATCAATACCTCATAGGCAACTCAGAAGCTCAACAACATGGGAAAATAAACCAAAAACCCACAAAGAAAATGTCTTCAAATGAACAGCTTCAGCTCAGAAAAAATAAAAATCCAAATCAGCAAGCAGATCTGAAACCAAGAAAATGGTCAAAAGCTTGAATCTTTGAGACAATGGTAATCAAAAAAGAAAAGAAAAGACACCCAATTTGTCAAGAATGGAGATTAATGAGTCTAAGGACAGATTACCTAAAAATAGTGGTAATAGGGGAAAGAGCTTCTCTTTTATTTTAAATTTTTTTTTCCAGAGAAACAAAGAGAGGAGAAGGGGAACATGGATAGGCTGGAGTTGTTTGAAACAGACTGGAAACATTCATATATTGCACTGTCTGTCTTTTTCTTTTGGGAATTGCTCTTTTCTTTACCACCATATCTGTATTACTACTATTTTATTACTCCATGAGTATTTGTTGTAACTGCTGTTAACAGCCATTTTAGAAGTAGCCTTAAAACTAGATACTTTACTAGTATTTATTTTGACATAAGTCATTACATTTTTAGTTTAATTTGCCGTATTCTTCATAATTTGCAGCCAAAAAATTTTTGGCAGGATTTTCGTTTGAATAAACAGATTAGAAATTGCTGGAATTTCCATTTTTCTTTATTCCCTACGAAACAAGTTGCATTTTAATACGTCAAGATTTGGCTGTTAGTTTAAAAGAATGGAAAAGGTTAAATGTGTCTCTATACAATTCGAAATTGCTTAATTCCGTTTTTGACTTTTAGTTTATTCGTACAATTATACTTAATCCTTATAATGGTGTAAAATAGGTGACTTCATATGTCTAAATTTTTCGAAAAAAAAGAGTCTATTTTTACCTTTCAACTTTTGTTAGTTCTTCTAATTTAAAAAGTACTTTCAAATTAAAGCTTCGTGTTAAAAGTAAAAGACAAAAAACAAAATTGTTCTTATAACAAAGGTAAAATTGACTTCTGAAAAAGAGTTAAAAAAATTATCGAATAAGAATTTCTAATTTAAACACACAAAAAAAGTATTTTGTTATAAATATATTATTATGGATGTTCATTTAGTACTCTATTGTAAATAAATTTCCTGAAAAAAATTATCTATATGAGACTCCGCCGTAAATATGTTTATCTATTTAGTAGTCTATTGGAAATAAGTCTCCTGAAGAAACTTATTCTTTCAGTACCCCGTTATGGATAAACATCATATCCGGTATAAGATTATATATATCTGGTACAATGAGCTTATCCTTTCGGTACCCCGTTATGGATAAATATTACCCTCGGTAGAAGATTATCCATATCTGGTATAATGAGCTTATCCTTTCGGTATCCCGTTATGGATAAACATTACCCCCGATAGAAGATTATCCATATTTGGTATAATGAGTTTATCCTTTTGATACCCCGTTATGGATAAACATTACCTCCGGTAGAAGATTATCCATATCTGGTATAATGAGCTTATCCTTTCGGTACCCCGTTATGGATAAACATTACCCCCGGTAGAAGATTATTTATATTTGCTATAATGAGCTTATCCTTTCGGTACCCTGTTATGGATAAACATTACCCCTGGTAGAAGATTATCCATATCTGATACAGTAGCAACTTACACGGCAGCTTGCAGAAGCATCTTACACAACAGCTTGCTTTCTTCTATAAATAGAGAAAATTTCAGTTCATTATATACATAAATTTGAAATTTGAATAATATATCAGTTTCTCTCTATACTTGTCTTTACTTTACAGTTTTTATTTTATAACACGTTATCAGCACGAGACTCTGCCATCTCGAGCAAATACTTTGAAAGTATTAGAGGTACGAACTTTCTTTTTCTAAATAGTGTCAAATCTTTCTAAACTTGAGTTTGTAGCCCTGGATATATCGGGCAAAAGTTACATGTCTTGGGTACTTGATGCTGAAATTCATCTTGATGCGATGGGTCTGGCAGACACCATCATGGACAAAAATCAAGCATCAAACCAAGACCGTGCCAAAGCAATGATATTCTTACGCCATCACCTTGATGAAGGCTTGAAAATGGAATATCTCACTATTAAAGATCCAGTCATACTGTGAAATAATTTGAAAGATAGATATGACCACCTGAAGATGGTCGTTCTTCCACAAGCACGTTATGATTGGACTCATCTAAGGCTACAAAATTTTAAATCTATCAGTGAGTATAATTCTGCTATGTTCACAATTATTTTCCAATTGAAACTATGTGGTGATAATATTACCGATCATGACATGTTGGAGAAAACTTTCACCACTTTTCATACCTCGAATATGCTCCTGCAGCAGCAATATCGAGAGATGGGATTCAAAAAGTATTCTGAACTTATCTCACATCTTCTTGTAGCCGAGCAACATAATGAGCTATTAATGAAAAATCATGAAAGCCGACCTACTGGTTCTTGTCCATTCCCTGAAGTGAATGAGACGAACTTCCACCAAGATAAGCGTGGAAGAGGACATGGCCCTAGTCGTGGTCATGGCCATGGTCAGGGAAGAAACTCTAATCATGTTAATAATAAAGTACCTAAGAAGCCTCCTCACCACCAGCAGTGGAAAAGGAAGGAACAAAAGCATGAAGCGGTGCAAGCAGCAAAGGCAGAAAATGCATGCTATAGATGTGGAGGAAAATGGCACTGGTCACGTACATGTCGTACGCCAAAGCACCTGGTTGAGCTGTATCAAGCCTCCCCGAAAAAGACAGAGAAAAATGCTGAAGCAAATTTTATTTCTGAAGATAATTTAGACTTCATGCATTTGGATGTAGCTGATTACTTTGCACTCCCGGAAGGAGAAACAAGTCATGTGATCGGTGATGAATCTATAGAAATGTAAATATTTTAATTTTTGTTGTTTATAGTAGATAGTATGGTTATGTAGTTGTTGTACATAAATAAAAGTTATGCTTTAATAATGATATTTACTGTCATATTTATTTTGTTTATGTCATTTTGAAAAAAAATTCTCTCATGATACCAGAAGTGTCTGAGAGATATTTCGTAGTACAAAATTTATCAAAAGCTCCTGAAGAGCTAACTGTTTGTCTAGAAGACACATGACACAAGGAGTGCCTGAATAATATTTCATTGTGGACAATAAATTGAAGGCTCCCGAATAGCTTATATGCAAATTTATCATTCATATTATATGATTGTGGTCAAACCATATGTTGTAATAAACCAGAAGTTTACTAATACGAATGGCAATCATACTAGACTATAAATAATTGAAAGATTAAAAATATTCATGTTTACACAATCATAGGGGGTAAAATAATATGTATGTGAGAACTTACGCGCCTTATTATTCAATTTGTACTACATCATGTATCACAGTAAATCAGAAGTTTACTAATGCAAAAGTTTATGCCATAGTAAACCAGAAACTTACTAAGAGATAACACATGCCATGAAAAACTTGAAGTTTTCATTTGTCATTTTTAAATGAGCTATTTGAGAATTCAGATAAGCATATACTGAAGAACTAGAAGATTCTTCAATAATTCTCTTGTGTTGCTTATTCTCATAATAAATTGACTATACCAGCTAAAGTTGGGACTAAGACCCCTAAATTCTGAAATATATATAAAAGGTGAATATGGGCCCATTCAGCTATCATGTGAACCACTAATAGATGCATATATGAGATGATTACATGTGTGTTTATTGTCAACCTGCAGTTTGGCATTTGAAATTGCTTTTCTCAATTAAGAGCATAATTTTCAGATTATGAAATCAAGATAGTTCATCTTAATGATGCTGGTTTATATTCAAACTAGTTTAGCATTGAATACCTAGTATTAATGGCTAAACTATTACTTATGAGAACATAGCCTCATGTGTTGGTCTAAGATTTTCTAATGCATTAGACCAATAATATATGATAAGTCTTCCCCTCACAATTGGTTTAGGATCAGAAACCAAATATTTTTACTATCTAATAACTTTTGATGTGTGGTATATGATTAAGTTCTCTACCACAATGCACAAAGATAGGTTTCCCAAAAAAGATTGGGGATATGTGTTAGTTTTTCTAACATTTGGGGGATGGAATAAACAGCTGGAAAATATGCTATATGAATCGAATTATCATTAATATGACCCTCACTTAAAATATAATTCAAGTCAAATGCCAGAAGCATTTGATGATCTAAAATTAAATATTATATTTCAGCTGCAAATGCTCCTATTAAAATTAAAATCCCTGAAGGATAAAGTTTACTGCACGCATGAAGCGTAGTAAACCGATCGGTTCCAAAGGTAACAATCCAAAAATGATAGGAGCAAATGATCATAATGAGGAGGAAATGAGCTCTAGAAGAGCCCACGACATAATATTTCATGAAACTCCAGAAGAAATTCAGGTACCTGAAAATAAAGAAAGTGATGAGATCTCAACAAGTTATGTCGCTTAGGAACCGATACAAAATGATCGTTGACGATATATTTGATACAATATAGTTCACAATATTGTAAAAGATTATGAGGATCGGACTTGTAGTCCAGACACCTGAAGATTTCATGTCATCTAAATGCAAGTCATAACCTATATGACTCATTTGATTAAGTCTATATGAAGATCCCTGAAGGATTTAAAATGCCTGAAGCATATAGTTCAAAGTATCGTGAAATGTATTCAATCAGATTACAAAAATCTTTGTATAGTTTAAAGCAATCTGGGCGTATGTGATATAATCGCCTTAGTGAATATTTGCTGAAAGAGGGTTACATAAATGATGTTATTTGTTCATGTATTTTTATAAAGAAAATGGCATCAGAATTTATTATACTTGATGTTTATGTTGATGACATAAATCTTGTTAGAACTCTAGAAGAGCTCCAAAAGGCAATTGAATATCTTAAGAAAGAATTTGAGAAGAAAGATCTTGGAAAGACAAAACTTTGTCTTGGTATGCAAATTGAACATTTAGCGGACAAGATCTTTATCCATCAATCTGCCTATACAGAAAGGGTCTTAAAACGCTTTTACATGGACAAAGTGCACCCATTGAGTACACCAATGGTTGTTCGATCACTTGAAGTGAATAAGGATTTGTTCTGACCTCCAGAAGAGGATGAGGAACTCCCTGGTCCCGAAATACCTTATCTTAGTGCAATTGGCGCACTTATGTATCTTGCTAATGCTACAAGGCCTGACATAACATTTTCTGTTAATTTACTAGCAAGATATAGTTATTCCCCTAAACGGAGATATTGGAACGGGATTAAGCATATATTGCGATATTTAAAGGGAACACTTCATATGGGTTTATTTTATTCTAACAAAGGTAGTGTAGATCTTGTTGGTTATGCAGATGCAGGTTATTTATCTAATCCACATAAAGCTCGATCTCAAACCGGGTACATATTTACATGTGGAGGTACTATCATATCATGACACTCCACAAAGCAATCTATTGTTGCTACTTCTTCAAATCATACTGAGATAATAGCTATTCATGAAGCAAGTAGGGAATACGTGAGATAAATGGTGACATTAATGTGCAACAAATCCGTTCAAGTGACAATCCGACAGATTTATTCACTAAATCTTTGCCAACTTCAACTTTTGAGAAGATGGTATACAAGATTGGAATGCGGATACTCAAATATTTGAAACAGAATTTTTATCAGGGGGAGTAAAATACGCGCTATACTCTTTTTCCCTTACTAAAATTTTTTCCACAGGGTTTTTCTTATAAGATTTTTTTTGAGACAATTAGTAATGCGTATTACTAAATATGTGCTCTTTTTCCTTCACTAGAATTTTTTCCCACGAATTTTTTCCTAGTAAGATTTTAATGAGGCACATTATCTTTTAATGAACATCCAAGGGGGGTGTTATAAATATATTATTATGGATGTTCATTTAGTATTCTGTTGTAAATAAACTTCCTGAAGAAGCTTATCTATATGAGACTCCGCCGTAAATATGTTTATCTATTTAGTACTCTATTGAAAATAAGTCTCCTGAAGAAACTTATCATTTCAGTACCCCGTTATGGATAAACATCACATTCGGTATAAGATTATCTATATCTGGTACAATGAGCTTATCCTTTCAGTACCCCGTTATGGATAAACATTACCCCCGGTAGAAGATTATCCATATCTGGTATAATGAGCTTATCCTTTCGGTATCTCATTATGGATAAACATTATCCCGGTAGAAGATTATCCATATCTGGTATAATGAGCTTATCCTTTCGGTACCCCATTATAGATAAACATTACCCCCGGTAAAAGATTATCTATATCTGATATAATGAACTTATCATTTCGGTACTCCGTTATGGATAAACATTACTTTCGATAAAAGATTATCCATATCTGGTACAATAGCAGTTTACACAACAGTTTACATAAGTAGCTTACACATCAATTTACTTTTTTCTATAAATAAAAAAAATTTTAGTTCATTATGTACATAAGTTTGAAATTCTATATTCTATCTGTTTGTCTTTACTTTATCGTCATTATTTTATAATATATTTCAATCTTTTTGAATATTTACAAGTTATTTTATGTATTAGTTTGTCGATGCCAGAGAATGGATCTCCATTATTTGGTTGGGTTTGCGGTGGTCACATGGCCATGTCTGGAAAATAAACAACAGTCCAAAAATAGTTAAAAAAACAGCACTCTGTTTTTGACAATTAGAATAGTAAATCCATGTCTTTTTGCTCCTCCGTACCTCATAGTACCACTATAAAGTTGGTCAAGATAATAGCTGTAAAGAAGAATAAATGAATAGAAACATAACCGGAACAACTTTCAATTTGACAAAAAGTGAAAAGGAAAAAAGTTGAATTAATTAAAAAAAAAATGACACCCATAAATATCTTGAAACATTTCATAATAATTTTAGGTTTTTGAAAGAATTAGTTTTGGAAAATAATTATAATTAAAATTGTTTACCCAAAAAACGGATAGAGTTAAATTTATACGCAGTTCTAAGGATACGTGGTATAAATTAGTACAAATCGGGAAAGATACATAAATGTGTATTGAAATTAGTTATAAAAGAAATGAATGCAAACCAGATGAACTAATTCGCCTGAGCCTTCAAGTTTAATCACCTCCAAATTTGGTGAAGAATGATTGATAAAAGAACCAATTTGACTAAAATACCAAAAGCCACCAAAAGATAGTATTGGCTCTATTTTCTGTATATATTAGAATGAATGTGTGTCTGAATCAATGTGTCCTTAAAAATGATAACCACTCTTATTCATGAATAAGTTTGGGTAGAAGAAATCTAACATGCTTGCTTGGTCGGGTTCACTCGGTTGAACGCCGGTCGAGCTCCTCGGTTTTGGGGCGTGACAACTACAAAGCCTAAGGGCTACCTTAATTCGAGTTCGAGAAATCATTCTCACTCGACTACAAAGCCTAAGGGCTACCTTAATTCGAGTTCGAGAAATCATTCTCACTCGACTACAAAGCCTAAGGGCTACTTTAATTCGAGTTCGAGAAATCATTCTCACTCGACTACATAGCCTAAGGGCTACCTAAATTCGAGTTCGAGAAATCATTCTCACTCGACTGTAAAGCCTAAAGGCTACCTTAATTCGAGTTCGAGAAATCATTCCCACTCAACTACATAGCCTAAGGGCTACCTTGATTCGAGTTCGAGAAATCATTCTCACTCGACTACAAAGCCTAAGGGCTACCTTGACTCGAGTTCGAGAAACCATCTCTCACTCGACTGTAAAGCCCAAGGGCTACCTTAATTCGAGTTCGAGAAATCATTCTCACTCGACTGTAAGCCTAAGGGCTACTTTGCTTCGAGTTAGAGCAAATCATTTCACTTGACATCTATTTATCAAGCCTAAGAGCCACCTCAGTTTGAGTTTGAACATTCACTGGAGGACTACCTATAAGAAAATATCGAGTGCATCACCTACTATCGGTCCTTACTATCTCAATCTTGGACCTTCGAATAATTATTCCATGCTAAGGCACTTTTTGACCTTTGTATAAGTTAATAAAAAGGCAAAAGATTCAGAAGCCATAGAAGGAAAAAGTTTTATATATACATCAAAATCTTTTACAAAGGCAACACGGCCCGAAGGAAGTTCTTTACAAAGGCCGAAGCAGCCTCGATAGGAATAACAAAAACTACTTAAGGTCCTAAATGGCTTGGTCTTCATCGGAGGCCATGTCCTCGGGATCTTCCCTACCTTCAGATTCGCTTGAGCTATCGGAGTCTTCCTCAGGAAAGGCCAGCCTTCGAGCCCTGTTTTCCTCTGCCTTGGCATTTTTAATTTCGGCCTCAACATCGAAGCTCTGAGCACTGACCTCCTCGAGAGCTTCTCTCCGAGCCTTCCATTTAGCATGTTCGACCATGCTCTTGGCCTTGGCCTGGTTAACCTCAACATCGATCCTGAATTGGGCCACTTTAGCATCAGCTCTTTTATTAGCCTCGGTCACCTCAGATCTGACCACTTCGAGTTCATTAGCCAAGCTTGCCTTATCGGAAGTGGCCAAATCTAACCGACTCTGAAGCTCTTTAACCCTCTCGATCTGCACCGAGGCATTTTCTTTTGCAGCTCGAAGCTGGGCCTCAACCGACTCCAATTGCGCTTGAACGGCCTCCATTTTGGAAGGCGAGGATATCCATATTTTTTTTGAATTTTTCCCCTACGACCATCCGGTCCACTCACTACTAGAAATTCGGCAAAAACCGACCAAGGTCGACCGACCAACTTTGGTCGGTCAAAAAACCGACCAAAGTTGGTCGGTTTTTCAAAATATTTTATTTTTTAATTTTTTTTACGAAACCGACCAACTTTGGTTGGTTTTCTTTGGCGCAAAAATACGGGAAACTATTTTGAGTTCCACGAAATTTATTTTTCAAGAAACCGACCAACTTTGGTCGGTTTTTTAATTAAATAAATAAAAAATTAATATTTAAAAAACCGACCAAATTTGGTCGGTTAATTCGACCGGTCATTTAAAAAAAACCGACCAACTTTGTTCGGTAATTTTACTTTTTAATAAAACCGATCAACTTTGGTTGGTTATTTTCGTGCGAAAATATAATTAAAGAGTATAAATAAAATAAAAGAAAGTCTTAAAACAAAGTGCACCAATAGTCTAGTAGTAGAATAGTATCCTGCTACAGTGAAGACCCCGATTCGATTCCCAGATGGTAAATCTTTTGATTATATAATTAAAATACCGACCAACTTTGGTCGGAAAAAATCGACCAACTTTGGTCGTTTTTTTTGTAATATTTTGAATTTAATTGACCGACTGGTCGGTATTCCTTTCCGACCCCTAAAATACCGTCCACATATAAATGGTCCTGTTTTGGTCGGTTATTGGCCATTACCGACTAACTTTGGTCGGTTTTTTTGGTCAGTTTTTACCATATTTCTAGTAGTGTCTACCTACGAATTGAGCCGTCCGATCTGTTCAAGCCTCTGCCGAACCTGCAGAATCGGGTTGTTAGTGGTTATCTCCAATTCATCTTCACTGTCGTGAAAAATTCGGAACACCTGCTCGGCCATCTCCTCGTGCTCATCCCGAGCCGCTGCCAAATCTGCTCGAAGTTTCTCGCTAAGAAGTTTATAGGAGTCACTCTTCTCGGTGAGGTACCGAACCTCGGCCTCATTCTCCTCTCGGATTCGGAGGAAAGCCTCGTGATGTAACACCGAAGCCTACAAACATGGGAAAAAATGTTAGAACTATCTACAACAAGTATAAAAGAAACACCATAGATGCTATCGAATTTACCCGATTCAGAGCATGCTGAACCTCGTTGAAAAGGTAGGCGGGTCCTACCGCATTCATCACTGCTTGATCCTCTTCGGTCACTAGGGATCGAAGGTAACTAGCAATCCCCATGGGGGAAGAGAAAATTCAGGTATCCTCTGGGACGGAGAGCACCACCTTCCGCCTACGATGAGGATCAATAATCGGGGCCGGGAATCGGTCCACCAATTTTGGAATCGATGAAGACCCGGTAGAGCCCGACCATGATGTTTTCTTTGGTATCGGTAATACACCAAACACGATAACCTCCACTGAGGAAGCTGACTCGAGCCCATCCATAAAACCGTGGATATCGGTCGGCTATTGAATGCCCTCGTAGGATCGACCTTCCATCATGCTGGCCTCACGGATCATAGCATCCGAAATCTGAGGGGATCTGCTAATATCAACTATCCCGAGCTCATCCCTCGAGATATCTTCTTCTGCCCGAGAAGTCCTACCCTCGGTCTCCCCTTCAACCATCTCAGCTCGAGACGGAATAGTCTTGATTTTTTCTTGTTCCGGGATTATGGCCAGGGTTCCCATATTGACTTCCGCCGATTCGGAAGCTTGTTGTATCACAACATTAGCCGGATACCAGGTAATTCCTCTTCTCCTTCTTCGGGCTCGTCCCTTAATCGGCGGATCGATTATGGAAGCATAACACCGGGTCTCCCTTTGGCTTGCGAGATTTCTTCACCGGTTTTTTCTTTTCCGAGACCGGGGAACTCGGTACATCTTTTCTCTTATTTTCTTTAACTTGCTTCGGGACAGGAACCTCCTCATCACCAGATGGGGGCCTCATGGCAACGTCCTTCCCAAGTCCTACAAAGGGAAAATGGGGGTTAAACAAGTAAAGAAGAGCAAATGACAAACAAATTTAGAAAGAGACTTACCATGACTACGGGCCTCCCATCAACCCTTTGATAATTCCACCCAAGCGTGCTTGGAGTACGGTCTCTGCAGCACCAGACCTTCAACCCATTGTTTAAGATCCGGAATCGACTCAGGCATCCGAGCCACAATTGTGACAAGAAAGAAAAAATGGATCAAGAAAATGAAAGGCAATTACAAAATTAAAACGAACGAAGGGAAATAAGTGCTCACGGTTCATATTCCATTTCTCAGAAAATGGCATGTCATCGGCAGGGATTAGGTCCGAGGTTTTGACTCGAACAAATCGGCCCATCCAACCTCGATCACGAGTCTCGTCTACACTCGAGAACGACGCTTTGGTGGCTCGGCGAGCAAGCTTGATTAACTCTCCTCGATAAAGTCGGGGACTATAAAAGCGCATAAGGTGGTCATGGGTGAAAAGACACCCCTCGATTTTGCTCGAAAAAAATTTAGAGAAGAATCACTATTCTCCAAAAAGAATAATAGATCTGGCCAAGGATCACGTCGTATCTCTTGCAAAAGGCGACGATGACAGGGTCTAAATGACCCAACGTGAAATGATAAGTATAAACACTTAGGAACCCTTTCACGTGGGTAGTAATTGATTCATCAGGCGATGAGACTACCACGTGCTTATCGGCCCAGTTGCATTCTTGTTTGACTTTCTCGAGAATTTTATCGGTGATTGTGCACTGGTTCCTCGACATCGGCTCACATCGACCCGGTATCGAAGAAGGTTTTTCAACTTTAAAATCACTAACAGTGGAACACCCTACCGGAACGAATTCCTCAAGGCGAGGCTCCGTCGCATCCTCACCGTCGGCAGGTCGTGATGAAGAAGCAACCTCTTTTTGCGGAACGTTTTTAGATGTTTTGGCCATATGAATTTATGTGAACAAAGAATAAGGGAGATTGAAGTATTTGGTATTTTGAGAAGAACAAGCAAAGAAATTTCAAAACCTGAAAATAGGAAACTTTGGAGAAGGCGAAGGACATTGAAGATTGGAATGAAAAAGGTTTAAAGGTAAAAGTTTAAAATAATGAAGAAAGGGGCTATTTATAGATTTTACAGCGACGATTTAAAATTGGCAGTGGCCGACCATCGACTGACGCGTATTTATTGCCTTGGTAACTGGACCGATGGGACGTTTGTCACATACGTCACAATCGGACTCGTCGTAGACGTCAGTATTCATCTAGTCGGAGGTTGAAAATCATATCGTTTCTCGTCACTTTCTTTCCGAAAAACGAGGGGACTATCTGTATACGGTTAAAACCAAGTTTGCCCTTCGTGTGATTAATCTAGATTGGAGCATGATGGTCCTAGGTTCCTCATCATAATATCGAGCTCGAGACCCAGAGGCCGATCAATATCGAACTCGAGACCCAGAGGCCGATCAATATCGAACTCGAGACCCAGAGACCGATCAATATCGAGCTCGAGTCAATATCAAGCTCTAGACCTAGAGGTCGATCAATATCGAGCTCGAGACCCAGTGACCGATCAATATCGAGCTCGAGACCTAGAGACCGACCCATACCGAGACCGTCCAAGATCGAGATCGAGCCAAGGGACAAAAGAGCCGTTATAGCCGCATTTGGAGAGAGAATCTCGGCGGAAATCAAGGAAAAGTTAATTAATTAGTCTATCATGGGATCGCCACTATGTATTTTTAATTATACCAAAATGAGATTCCTCCACTATATTAAGAGTGGTTATCATTTGTAAGGACACATTGATTTAGACACACATTCATTCTAATATATACAAAAAACATAGCCAATACTATCTTTTGGTGGCTTTTGAAATTTTAGTCAAATTGGTTCTTCTATCAATCGTTCTTCACCAAATTTGGAAGTGATAACTTGAAGGCTTAGGCTAATTAGTTCATCTGGTTTGCATTCATTTCTTTTATAACTAATTTCAATATACATTTATGTATCTTTCCCGATTTGTATCAATTTATACCACGTATCTTTAGAACTGCATATAAATTTAACTCTATCCGGTTTTCGGGTAAACATAAATTAATATCATTAACGTTCTACAAATTTGTAAACACTTTCGTATAAGTGAAAATTAATTGATTAAAACATCTTATTTGCTATTAAATGTGTTTTCGAGTAAATACACTTAAAAATGGTTTAACACGAAAAAGCGGGTGAAGCTGATATTTGAAGAGAAAAAAAAAAAAAAAGAATAATTACCGTCGCCTTACTGGGACCTACTGACAGTGGTTGGACCCATAATATTTTACTAAAAATACAATTAGTTTGTATGTTTCGGCACTAATTTGTTTTGATTTTCATTGACATGTTTGGTTTTAATTTTTAAGGCTAAAATAATTCTTAAATCAATTTGCTTTGCATTAATTTCTAAAAAGAACAGATATTTGATTGGGATTATAACTACATTAAGGGGTCGTTTGGTAGGGTGCATAAGAATAATGCTGAATAAGGTGTATTAGTAATGCTGATATTAGTTATGCTGATATATTTCTTATCCATTATTTGATTTGATATATTAAAGCATTGTGCAATTTCTAAAAGAATTGTTTATTTATAAAAATATCCTCATAACCAGTCCATCACTTCATCTTTTTAAAAGAAACATATGTTGAGGAATGTTTTTATATGAAAAAGATTAAAAATATTATTTGATTTGTCTACCTATATTGTAGTATAGAACTGAATATTTATTTATGAAAAAAATATGCTAATATTTATTTATCTACTAGGGATATAATTTTATTTCTCACTTCTTGGGTTATTAGGCAAATAAAGTTTGAATTTAAATAATAAAAGAAAAATGAGTTGATTACAAGTACATTCCAGTACGTAGTAGTAGAGTACATATTTATAAATTTACAATGAAGAAACTGACAGAGTATAGATATAAATAGCGGAAGCAATTTCAGTATCAAATTCGACATCAAACTTGCATTAATATACTAACATATTTTAATCAAGCATAAAATTTGAAGGGCAATTTTGTCTTTAACTAAGCTAATGCATGCATTAAAACTCATTGCATTGTTAATACCATAATTTTCTATGCATAGGATAGTACTAAATAGGGCGTATAACTACTGTATACATTCAAAAAGTGTATCAAATAAGTTATTATTATTACACAAAGCTAATTGATGCATTATTTTATCTAATACATCCTACCAAATGACCCCTTGTGGGGTTATTTGGATCAGTTATGGGTTATCGCATGAAATTACAATTCCGGGACACATTGAATTATCTATTTCAGTTCCTATTTGGGATAACTAATATTATATATATATATGGGAAATAAGAAAGTGACGTGGAAGCTCTCTTAGTCCAGGATTTGTATTTCTTTTTTTTTTTTCCTCAGATCTTTGGCTATTTTCCTTTATTTTGGGACTTCTTCTCCTCCTTATAAGTAATTATTGGATTATTCTTCCGTTTCAATAGCCCCACGTTCCTTTCCCCAGTAAATACCATTACTTCAAATGTATTACTATATCAAATGTAACGTAAATTTTATTTCTATTTATAAACCCATGTTCATTCTCTATTAATACTCATTACTTCAATCTAACTTTGTGCGTGAATATATATAATCTTTTTTTTTTTTTTTTGTGTGTGTGTGTTTTATGGATCAATTCTTAAAGATCCGGATATCCTTTCCCGTCGAAGCACCGGTGATGTAAATTCTCTCTTTTTTGACACTTCAAAAATATTAAGCAGTATTTGATATTAGTGTTCTAAATGTTCAATCTATTTTCCTTTTTTGGCTTAAAACTTTACTATTTTTTAGCTTCAAATTGTTTTCTTTTGCAGACGTTGTCATCTCTGATTAATAAAGCTAACGAGGGAGGCCTTGTACAATTGAGACCTATATATTTTTTTTCGAATTGCTCATGAATCAGTACATCGTCACTCGTTAGGTCTCTTCCTGAGATTCTTCTAATTTCTTGAATTTTGCAGCATTTTTATACTAATATCTTTCCTCATTATTGCAATTTGTCTCTATTCTTAAAATTACTCGTGAGTTCTGTTTCCTTCTTCCATGTATGTATATATATATATATATATATATATATATATAAAACTTTTGGACAATGACAAGATCAGCTACAATATTCTATGATAGGACTGGGAAATGAGGACGTGAAAATCATTTTGAGGATATGTGACAGCATAAGGAAAAGTAGAGGAGGAAAAATGAGATGAGTTCTGATAAGCAACCAGTTAAAAACCTACTACAAAAATATTGTAATTCCCGAAAAAGCCAAGGTTGAAATAAAAAAATATGGTTAAAGACGTCAAGTAATTAAACTTAACCCTTAAAGGTTCAAAATGTCATCCTCAGCATTGTAACAGTTCTAAAATTATGAGAGTTTTACTTTTTATTTCAGGTGAAAATTAACTTGTAACTTGTTTTTGTTCTTGATTTTTCTCTTCATCAAGAGGATTAATGTAACTCTTTTACCATCCAATAGAAGGAAAAAATATATAATAAATTCATATATTTTATATATGTTACATTTAAAGAATCATGTATTAAAACCACATATATACATATATCTATAAGTAAAAAAATTCCTTTAAAGCTATATTCCTTTTTCCTTTTTAAGAAAATCTTATAGTAATTCATCTAAGCTCTAATTCAATTAAAAATATTTTTATTTGTGGTGTCGCCAAGATATAGAATTATTTGTGTGAAAATACATAGAAAAATTATCTCATCTATCTCGATTATATTATTAAAATAATATTTCAAATTCACTAATGTATTTTATAACCGCGCAAAGCGCGGACCACTTTACTAGTTTTGGTATAAACTTTGTATAGTATTAACTAATATTTATAAGCAAACTGCATCGTTCAGGTAATTAAAAAAAAAAGGAGGGAGGGAGGGGGGAGGGGAGGGCAGGAAGTCGCCATGCTCTTTTCTTTTTCTTTTAAATAAATTTCTAGTGTGTCCATTATTTAATTACTTACAACTATTAGAATTTTATTTTTATTTGCAAATTGAGTGTCAAACGCAACTTGGCCTACAATTTTGGATTGTGACATAAGAATCAATGAAAAAGATAAGGTAAAAATCTAGTAAAAACTGTACCATACACTTGTAAGACATAGACAATAGCATAATGTATACGGTCGAAATAGGTTTCGGCCTTAGCACGTCCGATCGAGTTCGAACGATAATCTATCGAAGTAAGACCCCGAAGGCGGAACAAGCTAACCTCGAACCCGGGGAGGCCAATCCGTGTCGAGTTCATACCATCATCAAGCTCGAATCGAAATCGAACCATGATGGAGAGTAGATCTATCATGCTGATAATTCAGAGACCAACCAACATTGACCTCAAATCAATTCGAGGGCTCGAGCTAGGATCGGGCTCGAACCAAGATCACGAGTTCGAGCCAAAATCAAGCTCAAACCAAAATCGAGGGTTCTAAGCAAGATCGGGCTCGCAGACAAAAGCCGTTACAATCCCACTAGAGAAAATCTTAGCAAAAATCATAAAAAAGCTGACTTATCATGGGTCTCCCACTGAATGTTTATTTTATTATGCTTAGAGCGAAATCCCTCCACTATAAAAGGGCTTGGCTACCATTTCTGTAAAACAAGTTTTTCTCAGGCTTACATTGTAATAAAAGTGCTATATTCTTCTACAGTAAAGAATCGTCCTTTCAGATTTCTTAGATTGATTCTATTTGTTAAATCCTAAGATTCATTGTTCCTGATAACCTTATCTATTTTGCATTCTTCGCAATCTATATTCACATTTCTATTTATCCTTTCATTTTGTGTTAAGTTACGCCACATATCCTCGGAACTGCGTATAAATTCAACTCTATCCATTTTTCGGGTAAACACACAATAAACGACTTCATATTTAATTTACAATAATAAGCACACTTGACTAACAGTGTGAAGCCTAAAACTCTAACAAAGGATTCAAGAAAACGTAAGAATCCTAAATTTGGGATTCGATCCTTGACATTAGCCAAAATTTTAACCACCTCTACTACTATACAGAATAATTTATACTAGAAGTTACCTTTATATTACGAAGATTTATTTTCTTAACCTATTTGCAAATTACGAAGATGGCTCTAAAAATATTGAAAAAATGACATTATATAGCCGCTTTCAAAATAAATGGCGAAATATATATATATATATATATATATATATATATATATATATATATATATATATATATATATATATATATATATATTGCATGTTATATACAAAAATTATACAAATTTTATATATTTTTTCAGCTACCAAATATAAATAGTTTCTGATGGAGGTTAAAAGTGAAAAAACTCCATTAATATTGCATGTAGCCTTACCCTTATTGACTATACCTTTCTCCAAAAGGCAACTTTAAAATGTTACTAATAATATTTAAAATTAAAGGTGAATTATTTATAATGTTTTATTTGTAATTTTGTAAATCATCCAAAAAAATATAATTATTTCTTCTTAGGCACACTATTTCAAGTGTGACATGTTGCCATAATTGGTAACAGCCCTTGTGTATAGTTTCAGATTCCTATAATCCTATCCAAACAAAGAGACAAGTTTCAGCGGCTTATTAGCATAATTAAATTAGTAGTATTAAAATGACTTCAAAATGACATGACATCTCATTTATGGATATGACTTAGGATTGTCCGACAATCATATAATCTTCGATAGGAAATTTGGTTCATGAATTCGTACTTTCATTTAATTTCCTGTCTCGACATTTATAATCTTTTTTGTTTATTAAATTTGATGTTGGCACCGTCAAATCAAAATCAACGCCTCACAATTAGGGTTAAAATTCATATGGATGGTGGTGTTAATTATGCAATTACCCCAAAGATGCATGTGAAAACTGAAATTTTTATTGAATAAAATAAAACGAAACTAATTCTATGTTTATTTTAAAATTATTAGCTATCAACAGAAATTTGAAGAACGCTTTATCAGATAGACTAAATGGAATACAAGTTGATTTTATTGTATCACTAAAATCACAAACTATTTTTTATTTCAGTAAAGTAACTAAACCATATTTTAATTGTGATTTTTACCTTCCTATACATTATTTGAAACTTTATTACCCTCCATATAAATTGTATTATGTTGTAGTTATATATATATTTTTTATTTGAATATTGTATGAAAGTTGAAAAATAGTTGTATAATGTATGAATCGTTGTATAAATTTGTATTTAAGTTATCAATACAATCTTTTTACATAAAGTTATTAATATGTATCAAAATTATATTAAGAGAGAAAGTTTTGATTGGAATTTTAGAGATGAAGAAACACACCACATACAAAATATATACAAATCAGATACAAAATATACAAAAGACATGTTGTATAAAATTTATATGAAAATTGTATTTAAGTTGTATGATGTTGTAGATGTATTTTAACTAGTAAAAATAATGTATGAAAGTTGTAGTTAAGTTGTAAATAAGTGTATACTATATAATTAGTTATATGAAATTTATTTTTAGTATGTATGTTGTTGTAGATATATCAATTTGTATTAAATTTGTACGAAATTTATTTTTAAATTTGTATGTTGTTTTACCATCAAATTGTATAATATTAATTGTAAGTACGATGTATCTATTTTAGTGCTGATTTAAATGGGTTTCGTTAATCTGTGATAGATTAGCGTATTAGATAAGTTAACCAATCAAGTGAAGCATAATACCTTACTAGCCCCGCATGATAGTTATTAACCTCGTAAATCTGTGGATAAATTTTGATACATATCAATAACTTTATGTAAAAAAAATAGTATTGATAATTTAAATACAAATTTTATACAACGATTCATACACTATACAATAATTTTTCAACTTTCATACAACATTCAAATAAAAGAATATATATAACTACAACAAAATATAATTTACATAAAATTATACTACAATTTCGTAAGTATATGGTATGTCATATGTTCTTCTTCTTATTCTTCGAGTTTCAATATGAAATTCATCCAAAATCAAGTCTAATCTTCACCAAACACCCTCAAAATTGAGATATAAATTCCAAACAATATTTTTAATTATTTACAATAACACCCAATCCAAATAAATAATGATTTTTGAAAATTCAAATTCAAATTCAAAGCTTCAAAGATTTTTAATAGCTGTCAATGGTGGAGAGTCAAACACCTGAATACTAAAAACTCTTTATTGCTCATCGTCGAGGAGGATTTTCATCCAACTCATTTCATCCAACTTTGGACAGTAGTACAATGCTTCAACAGAGCCATTCAATGGAAAAGCCAATCACCTTCAAAGAGTTCAATACCAAATTTAATTTGTGACTAGTTCAGGCATTTTGTAGCCAAAGTTTATCGTTCCGAGGCTCATAACCCACTTGATATTCAAGCCAATCTTGCCAATCATTCAAGCTATTCCAACAACTCAGGACGATCTAGGATTGCAAACTTCGGGCCTACACTTTTTCGATGACGGAAGCTGCTATTGCCACCATCAGATACTCAAACGTGGTTAACACCATTGTTCCCTTCATTTATGCCCTTTTCCAAGCAAAGAATCCCCTAATTTAAGGTACTAATAATGGATTGGGAGCCTTTTAAGGTGGAATATATATAATTTGTAAGTAATCCTTATTTAGGGCGGGTAATATACAAAATTAGGACAATTTTAATAAATAAATTTCAAATATTGTATAAGAAGGAAAAAATACCATTTTAATTCTAGCCTCATTTAGTTTGGGCTTAGCGTTATCTTGGACATATTTCAGGATCCAATCAGTTTTTTTTCTTCAAAGGTATATATTATATTAATACATAGAATAAACAAGTTAAACAAAGGTGTCCATAGCATCCTTTACGATCCAACTTGGGAAAAAGTTCTCCCAAGATACTTCTTTCCATCAAAGTAAAAGAAAATTTAGCTAAATTATGTGCTAGTTTGTTTAGATTCCTAGGAATATAAACAAAGTCTACATGATCAAACAAAGTCGAAAGCTTCCAAATGTCTTCATAAGTCATTTCTATCTCCCATGGAGTAGTAATTTTTTTCCGAATCATGTCAATAACACTCTTTGCATCTGATAGGATCTTCACCTTCTTCCAACCATTCATAAGTGCACGTTCAAGAGCCCTTCTTATAGCAAGTGCTTCAGCTATCATGGCTTTTCCCATAAACTGGATTGGGGATCCATGGGCATGAAGCAGTTTTTTAAGGCTATCCATAGTCGCAACACCAATACTTGTACGTCTAGCATCCACATGTAAACCTGCATTAGTAAATAGTAATATGCCATCTTGGTGGTTTGTTAGTTGAGCCGCTAAGCAAATCCCATTTTGAGGAGAAGTAGACGAGCAAGTAGCTAAAATATCCTTATATTCATGCTAATCAAATAGTGACTTAGAAATAATATCAATCGGTTCAAACCTCTCATGATTAAAGTACCATGCATTCCTAGCTTTCCATATTTGTTACATAATATTAACACTTAAATTTAATAACTCTATGGCTCAGGATATTGTCCAGTATTATAAACCAAAGTATACCACCAAACTGAAAAATTATTAATTTTGTCCAAGTCAGGCCAGTTTATAGGACTTAGTTTCCATACTAGTTGAGAGCGGCGACCTCTAAATATCATATGCTCAACATCCTCGCTTTCAGTATCACATATCTTACGTGTTTTCTCCATATTTGATATTCTCTTAGCAAGATTATGGCTTACTGGTAAGGAATTAATTATACATTTCCTAAGAAAATGCTTAAACTTATTTTTAACTCCTAACCTTCATCCTTCATAGAAGATTCAAGGGCATCATCTTTTGAGCATGTTCAGCTTTCAAAATTCCTGGAGTAGAATCCCATAACAATTTAGGAAAGGAATGACAACTAGATTAAGCATCTAATCTATTATTAGAGTTCTTACTAAATATTTGCTTTGCTAAATAGTATCCTGATTTAACTTCATAATTTTTGAATTTTGTATAATGCCATATTAGTTTATCTATTGTTCCTGTAGTGGAAATAGGAATAGATAATATTGTATACACATCATTTGGCTCAAAATTAGCGAAAAGATATTGAATTTTCCATGAGTGGTCTTCTTCATCAATTAACTCCGAAACTTTTAAATTAATATTTCTGTTCGCACGAAAAGTTTTAGAAATAAAATCATTATTATTCGGAATCCATGGATCATTCCATACATTAATATTCCTTCCTTGTGAAACTCTCCACCTCAATCCCTTAATTAGTAAATCACGACCCCATAAAATACTCCGGCAAATTCAAGACCTAGAAGATGATGATGACACATTAAGAAAAGTTGTATGGGAAAAATATTTACTTTTAAGCACTCTTGAAAGTAAGGAATCGGGATGCATTAACAATCTCCATGCTTGTTTAGCTAATAAAGCCATGTTAAAAGCTTTTATATCCCTAAATCCTAATCCTTCTCTAGATTTAGGATCACATAACTTGTGATTTCCTTATATAGTCTATCCAGAATTTGGAAGCAAGATAAAGCATATGTAGGGATTGCCGAGAGAACCGACTTAAGTAAAACCTCTTTACTTGTAGTACTTAAAAAACTACCCTTCCACCCCTTGAATTTAGCCTTAACTCTGTCTTTAATAAACTTTAGCATCTTCTTCTTTGAGTGACCAACAACCGCAAGTAGTCCTAAGTACATTCCCATCTCATTCCTTTGAATTGATCCTAATAGAGAACAAATTTCAGTTTTTTCATCTTCATATACATTCCTACTAAAATGAATAGCCGATTTATCAAGATTTATCACTTGTCCAGAACTTTACTCATATTTCCTTAATATAGCAGACACATTGCTCGCATTCCTAGCATTAGCTGAACAAAAAATGTATGAGTCATCGGCAAAAAGCAAGTGAGTAATAGTAGGTCCGTTTCTATTTAGTTGTAATCCTTGAATTTCACCTTGATCCTCAACAATATTCAATAGAGTAGAAAAGCCTTCCGTACAAATTAAAAATAAATAAGGTGAAAGTGGATCCCCTTGTCGGAGCCCCCTAGTTGGTTTAACAAATCCTACAATTTCTTCATTTAGATTAAATCTATATATAGGAGTAGAGATGCATTGCATTATCCAATTCACAAACCTATCATGGAAATCCATACTTAAAAGTATTTTTTGAATATAAACCCATTCAACTCTATCATATGTTTTTGACATATCTAATTTTATAGCCATACATTTCTACCTGCCCCTTCTTTTATTTTTTAGCAAATGCATAAATTCATGAGCCAGAATAATATTATCTGTAATTTGCCTATGACCGATAAATACAGCTTGATTTGGAGATATAATGTTAAGCAAAATGCTTTTAATTCTGGCAGCAAGAATTTTAGCAATAATCTTATAAAAAGTAGTACATAGGCTAATAGGCCTAAATTGAGATATTCCAGTTGGATTTTTAACTTTTGGAATCAAGGTTATGAGAGTTTCATTCCAATCAGGAAGGATATATCCTGAATTAAAAAAAGCTTCTAACTGCGTCACAAATATCCTTTTCTAAAATATTCCAATATCTTTGAAAAAAATAAAGGTATAATTCCATCAACACCTGAGGCTTTTAAAGGGTGCATAGCAAATACAACTTTCTTAATTTCATGTCATTTACATCCTTAGTAAGATTCTGGTTTGAAGAGTCATTAATAGTAGCAGGGACATGGTTCAAAATATCATCAAAATTAGTAGGATTGGATGGAGTAAAAAGCTTATCATAAAAATTCTTTATCTCTTGCAATAGATCTGCTTGTTCTAACACCCATTTCCCATCAGATGTTTGGAGACCATTAATAATATTCCTTCTTCTCCTTTGTAATGTGGACATGTGAAAATAAGAAGAATTTTTATCTCCCTCTTGTAGCCATAAAACTCTAGATTTTTGTTTCCAATAAATTTCTTCATCTCTATAAGCTTGTGATAACTCTTTTTTTAGCAACTTTAATTTGTTTATGTCAAAGCTACTAGGATTGCTTCTAAGATCTTCTATTCTCTTTTTAATTCCATTAATTCTTTTTTTAGAATTACCGTTTACCCCCTCTTAACCATCCAACCAAGGACTTACGACATTGCTTAATCTTAAATTTGACTTTTCTTTGTAAAAATATATTAGCATCATTAGACCTAGCATTATTGATGATATTATGCACCTCTTCACGATCTATCCATCTCTTATTACGTTTTTTCTTCTTAATCATATTAGCATCAGTAGAAAGAATTAGAGCAGAGTGATCTGAACCTTCATTATCAATATGAATTACATTAGCATTTTCAAACTTAATTTTTCAATTAGGAGAAACTAAAGCTTTATCCAATCTTTCCTGGATCACACCCTCATTTTCTCGGTAACACCACCAAGTCCAGAGTTTCCATTTAAAACCTAAATCAACTGCACCTAAGTTCCAAATAAAATCTTTAAAATCTTTAAATGTCCGGTTATCTCTAATTCTCCCACCTTTTTTAGAGTTATCAATAATATCATTAAAATCACTAACTAAAACCCATAGAGAACCCCAATTTATAGATCGATCTATTAATTCTTGCATTTGTGTTTTGCGGTGAATGTGGAAGAAAATATGGATTAAAGTAGAAGTTATGTGATGAAGATATGTCAGTTATGAGGAAAATGTGGATAGATAATGTTTAAACTAGCAGTTTCCTGAAAAGATTTCACGCAGAGAGGAAACTAACTCTTAGCAAAAGCGAGAGTCGTAAATTTTTGTAGCTGTTGTTCAAGAAGATTTTTTAACAGTAATCGTATTTTAGGATCCAATCAGTTGGATGAGTTTATTTTGGCATAACATATCCGATATTAAAATTTTATTTATTTTAGTTCATTAATTCGATGTGGTTGTAATAAGTTTATCATTCTTTCTTTCGTTTGCCTGAATACCTTAACTAAGAAATTAGAGACTCAACTTGGCGGAATTAGGTCACCCTGAATTAATACGAGGTATAAAGAATGCCTAACGCTTGTATACAAATCGGTTTGATATGATGGACATAATACATAATTTCAGTATCTAGAAGGGAAGTAAATTTTTTAATTAAAAGATCCAATAAGTGTTATTCCCGCCAATATTGCTGTATTTGTAAATAATAATTCTGCAAAGTATAAGTTAATGTAATGAACAATAATAAATTCGAGCCCACTGAATTCACAGTGTTTCCTTAAGGAATTTAATCCCCTCCTAGTACCCAAGGTAATGGATTATTTCCTCCCAGGATAGAACGAATAACACACTGGTGTAGCGGTACTTCAAACCCCAGTGTTTCAGCGAACACAAAGTTCGGTAGCAAATCACACTTACAGTTGCTTTGTTTGAAGTTAAAAATAATGCAGAACGAAGGAGTATATACTCAGAAAATCGTATGGAAATGCTGAGAGGAAGGAGTGCAAATGTATAGCCAATTTGTTGAGCGAATTGTATGTTGTGTGTTGAGTGTCTTTCTTCAACATCTGCTGCACATATATATAGCAGCAAAATGTTGAAGAAGACCAAACGTCCACCCTCCATGGTGGAGCAAGCATTACATGTTTGTGGAGCAAGCACTTCATGTTTGTGGAGCAAGCACATTCATGGTGGGAAGACCATTATCCGGCTGCCAAATGATCAATACACGGATTGGAAAATATCCGTTACAAATACGGATAATCTTACGTTAATATTTACTATTAATAAATAAATTTGGTCCAAAAAATTAATCAATCAATCGATCATTTGACCAAATCCGAAACCGAAGCCGAAGCCGAAGCCGAAGCCGTAGCCGTAGCCGAGCCGAGCCGAACGAGCGATGACGACGACGGCGCGAGGCTTGCTTTCTTCTTAACTCTTTAAGAGCTACAAGAAGAGCAATTATATATATACCCACCAAAAATATCTTCCTCTTCCAATATGGGACAATGTCTCATTGTTAAGAGGGGAAACTTAAAATTTTACTCAAAATTTCATTTTTTCTCCATTTCCCATTCACCCTCATTTTAAGAATATTCATCTTTAAATAATTAAGAATATTCATCTTAAAATAAAACCTCAACAATCCCCCAGGGGAATGGCTATATCACGGAAGTATGCATAGAAAAACTGTGTGATTTACAAGCAAGGATTAATCGCATCTGGATAAGTAGGTTTCCCTTTAAACTTTTCGTAGTAAACTTATGTCGGATATACTCGGTCAATCGGTAGATTTGATATCTTTGAACCGTCGATCTTTGGTGTATACCTAGACAACCATAAGTCACACAATCAACCCTTAACCGTCTTTGATTCTCATTGTTGTGTTTGTTTCAGCCATGAACACCGCCTGATTTCATAAGTGCGTAGAGAACTGGCCTTACAAAGTTCTCCTTGAAGCGGCTCACACTTCACACTTACATAGGTGATTCCTAAACGTGTCATCCTGTAGATACACTATTTGATATACCCCGTATCAAATTTAAAAATCATTAAAAAGCCTTAATGCTTTATCCTTGGTACTGAACATTGTCTCATCACGAGAACGGACTAAAATTTTATTTGACAATGTTGAACCGTCATTAATGACTTTGTTTGATCTCCTTGAACCTAGATCTTGGGATCTCCAGTCTTCTAGATAGAGTTACCGCCACAATGACTTGTTCTCGGCCATAGCCCCATTCCCCTTGATGATTTCTCAACTACCTCTCTAGTTAGGCCTTTTGTAAGTGGATCCGACACATTATCACTTGACTTTATATAGTCAATCGTGATAATTCCTCTAGAGAGTAATTGCCTAACGGTTTTATGTCTTCGTCGTATATGACGAGATTTACCGTTATACATAACGCTCCCAGCCCTTCCAATTATCGCTTGACTATCACAATGTATGCATGTTGGTGCCAACGGTTTGGGCCAAAATGGAATGTCTTCCAAGAAATTTCGGAGCCATTCAGCTTCTTCACCGGCTTTATCTAAGGCTATGAATTCAGCCTCCATTGTAGAGCGGGCAATACATGTTTGTTTGGACGACTTTCAAGATACCGCTCCTCTACCAATAGTGAATACATATCCACTCGTGGACTTAGAATCAGTTGAACCGGTGATCCAATTTGCATCACAGTATCTCTCAATCACCGCAGGGAAATTACTGTAGTGCAATTCAAAGTTCTGGGTATGTTCTAAATATCCCAAACATGTTTCATTGCCATCCAATGAGATTGGCCTGGATTGCTCGTATATCGACTCAGTTTACTTATAGCACAAGCTATATCTGGTCGTGTACAATTCATGATATACATTAAGCATCCCAATACACAAGCATAATCCAATTGTGATATGCTTTGGCCTTTGTTCTTTGCTAATGCAAGATTCACGTCAATTGGAGTCTTTACAACTTTGAAGCCCAAGTGCTTGAATTTTTCAAGTACTGTCTTAATATAATGAGATTGTGACAATGCCAGACCTTGAGGAGTCTTATGGATCTTAATTCCCAGAATTAAATCAGCAACTCCCAAGTCTTTCATATCAAACTTGCTATTGAGCATACGCTTAGTAGCATTTATGTTGGCAATGTCATTACTCATTATCAGCATATCATCCACATATAGGCAAACAATGACTATGTGATTTGGAACATTTTTAATGTACACACATTTATCACATTCATTTATCTTAAAACCATTTGACAACATTGTTTGGTCAAATTTCGCATGCCATTGTTTGGGTGCTTGTTTTAGTCCGTAAAGAGACTTAACAAGTCTACATACCTTCTTTTCTTTACCTGGAACCACAAACCCTTCAGATTGTTCCATGTAAATTTCTTCCTCCAACTCTCCATTTAAGAAGGCAGTCTTAACATCCATTTGATAAATTTCAAGACCATACACTGCAGCTAATGCTACTAACATCCGTATGGACGTAATTCTTGTAACTGGAGAGTATGTATCAAAGTAGTCTAGACCTTCTCGTTGTCTATACCCTTTGACTACGAGCCTTGCCTTGAATTTATCAATAGTGCCATCATCTTTGATTTTTCTCTTAAAAATCCATTTAGAACCCAAAGGTTTATTTCCAGGAGGAAGATCAACCAATTCCTATGTATGGTTGTTCAATATAGATTCTATTTCACTATTGACTGCCTCTTTCCAAAACAATGATTCCGAAGAAGTCATAGCTTCTTTAAATGTTTGAAGCTCATTCTCTAATAAGAACGTCACAAAATCTGGTCCAAATGAAATAGACGTTCTTTGACGTTTACTACGTCTTGGATTCTCCTGATTACATGTACTTTCTTTTGTTTCTTCCCGAGGTCATTTAGATCCTTCACCAAACGACTCACATTCCTTTTTATACGGATATATATTTTTAAAGAACTCAGCATTATCTGATTCTATAACCGTATTATTATGAATGTCGGGATTTTCTGATTTATGAACCAGAAATCGATATGCTTTACAATTTGTCGCATATCCTATGAAAACACAATCAACGGTTTTCGGTCCTATCTTTACCCTTTTGGGTTTAGGAACTTGCACTTTTGCCAAACACCCCCACACTTTAAAATAATTCAAGTTGGGCTTCCTTCCTTTTCATTTTTCATATAGAATGGATTGTGTTTTGCTATGGGGCACTCGATTTAATATTCGATTAGCCGTAAGAATGGCTTCCCCCCACAAGTTCTGTGGCAAACCAGAACTTATCAACAACGCATTCATCATCTCCTTTAATGTGCGATTCTTTCTTTCCGCAATCCCATTAGATTGGGGCGTGTTAGGGGCTGTTGTTTGATGAATAATTCTATATTCTAAACATATTTCTTCAAAAGGAGATTCATATTCACCACCCCTATCACTTCTTATCATTTTTACTTTCTTGTTAAGTTGTGTTTCAACTTCATTTTTGTATTGCCTGAATGCGTCTATTGCTTCATCTTTACTATTCAGTAAGTAAACATAGCAATATCGAGTACCATCGTCAATAAAAGTTATGAAATACTTCTTTCCACCGCGAGATGGTATTGACTTCATGTCACAAATATCTGTGTGAATTAAGTCTAAAGGATTTGAATTCCTTTCAACTGACTTATAAGGATGTTTAACATACTTAGATTCCACACATGTTTGACATTTTGATTTTTCGCAATCAAACTTGGGCAGTACTTCCAAGTTAATCATTTTTCGCAAGGTTTTATAATTGACATGACCCAAACGTACATGCTATAAATCATTTGACTCAAGTAAGTAAGAAGAAGCTGAAATATTATTATTATTTTTCACAATCATTACATTTAGGTTAAAAAGGCCCTCGGTGAGGTAACCTTTTCCTACAAATATTTCATTCTTACTAATTACAACCTTGTTGGACACAAAAACGCACTTAAAACCGTGCTTAACAAGAAGTCCAGTAGAGACTAAATTCTTTCTCATTTCGGGAACATGAAGGACATTGTTTAAAGTCATGACCTTGCCAGAAGTCATTTTCAGAAATATCTTCCCATATCCTTCAACTTTTGCTATTGAAGCATTTCCCATATAAACTGTCTCTCCGGGTTCAGCAAAAGCATAGGTAGCAAAAGCCTCTCTAACTGCACAAACATGGCGAGTGGCTCCTGAATCAAACCACCACAGTTTAGGATTTCCCACCAAGTTACATTCAGAAAGCATGACACACAAGTTATCAACATCATCATGGTTTACTACCATGTTTGCTTGACCTCTTTTCTTGTCTTTCTTCGGAGCACGACACTCCGTAGACTTGTGTCCGGTTTTTTCACAGTTGTAGCAGTTTCTACTGAACCGCTTCTTGCTTGGGTTGTATTTCGGACTAGAAGCCTTCTTCCTCTTTTTGTTAGCTTCAACAATATTTGCTCCCATTATTGTTGAATTTCCACGGCCTCTCTTTTCAGCAGCTTTATTGTCCTCTTCGATTCTCAACCGAACAATGAGATCTTCAAGGGACATTTCCTTTCGTTTGTGTTTCAAATAATTTTTGAAGTCCTTCCACAATGGAGGCAACTTCTCAATCATTGCTGCTACTTGGAATGCTTCGTTGATGACAAGACCTTCAGCAAGTAGATCATGAATAATCACTTGCAATTCCTGGACTTGGGTAATAACAGATTTGCTATCTACCATTTTGTAGTCCAAAAATTTTGCGGCAACGAATTTCTTCATCCCGACATCTTCAGTTTTATATTTCTTTTCAAGCGCATTCCACAATTCTTTTGACGTCTCCACGCTACTGTATACATTATACAGATTATCATCCAGTCCGCTAAGAATATAATTCTTGCATAAAAAATCAGAATGCTTCCACGCTTCAATCACGAGAAAGCGTTCATTATCTGGAGTTTTATCTGGCAGATCAGGAACATCTTCCTTGATGAACTTCTGTAGACATAACGTAGTTAAGTAGAAGAACATCTTCTGCTGCCAGCGCTTGAAATCAATCCCGGAAAATTTTTCGGGTTTTTCTGCCGGTGCCAACGCCGGTGTTCGGCTTGTCGATGCGTTGGCAGTTACCATCGGCACAGCTTGGTTTTCGCTTTCATTCATCATTTTTTACTGTAAAAGAATGACACAAACAAACGTTTAATACACGTTTTCAAACTGGAGTAAAAATCACGTAGATTTTAATATCCAACAAAACGCCACGAAGGCTTAACTCTCCAAAACGGGAGTACACAAACCACAAAGGTTTTAGTTTGCAGAATAATAAGAATAACACAAATACAGAAATAAATATTAAATTCCTTAAGATTGTTATTCCCGCCAATATTGCTGTATTTGTAAATAATAATTCTGCAAAGTATAAGTTAACGTAATGAACAATAATAAATTCGAGCCCACTGAATTCACAGTGTTTCCTTAAGGAATTTAATCCTCTCCTAGTACCCAAGGTAATGGATTATTTTCTCCCAGGATAGAACGAATAACACACTGGTGTAGTGGTACTTCAAACCCCAGTGTTTCAGCGAACACAAAGTTCGGTAGCAATAAGTTTTTTCGATTGAAGAAAGGAACAACAATAAAGAAAGAAAGAAAGAAAGAAAAGGAAATAAATCTAGAAACACTTGATTAAACAATTTTATATACCTGGTATTATTTATTTGTAGGCAATAAAAAAGTCAATTATTTAAGAGGGATACCAATAATGCTGCTTTTGAGTATTTTCTTCCAAGTCTAGAAGCAATATAATCTTTTAAATTCTTTATTTTATTACATAAGTGAAGATATTATACTGGCAACGAAGTCAAAAAATTGATATATAATTGAATAAAGATGTTACAGAAGAGTGAGAGACCAAACTATCAGACATTAATTTGTGTGTCGAGGACAAAACAAGAAGTCAAGTGTGGAGTCTGTGTAATTTACTAAGTACCTTTTATGACTAAATGCTTTTATCTTGAATTGGCAAATTTTGTTTTGATTATTCTTTCAGTTTTTGTCCCTGTACTTTAGGCTTATTATGATTCTGTTTCACATATACATTTCAACCAACACATAAATTGTGATAAGCCAGTTTAGTCTTTCCAGTGACTACGTACGTTAATGTCAACAGAAGCTTTCCTTTTATGTTATTGACTTCCACTTCCGCGTGTCCTTATTTAAGTAGCCATACTCAGTGGCGGAGTTAGATTCACGAAACTAGAAAGAGGCGGAGCTAAAATTTAAAATTTACGAGATTCTAATATTAAGTTATTGTGTTCTAATTAAATTAATAATTAGTATTTATTCCAAGGATTGCTTAAGACAAATATATAAGATTTAAACTAAAGGTACTGAATTCGGTCGAACTCATAACTAATGGACTAGCTTTGCCGCTGTTAATAAAGCAAAAATAATTAATTGTAATTATATATAAACTGTTGAATGCTATTGAAATAAGGAAAGATTCTAGTATAGTAACAAAGGGAGTTCAAAATTATTTCAAATCTGAATTTCTAGTTTTTTTTTTTGAATTCCCTATGAATTCCTGGCTTCGGTATTAGCCATATACATATCATGTTGTTGCTACTCTCTTGTAAGTTTTTCAAAAGTCAAGCCTCGAATGGAGGATTTGTGGGGTTTAAGTTTGACAAAACGACAAGAATGAAGAAATGGGGGACAAATGATGCAATAGACATGAAGGCCCATAGACTATCTTTGCAACTGTGTTCACTGTTTTAGCAGAAGATTAAAGTAGTTTTTTTTCCTGCATAACTCAGCTGAGTGTAGGTTCAGGGACTAAGCTTTCCATTAGGTTATAACTCAAGGATTAAAGTGCAATTTTGTCCACTCTTCTATTTATTGTGAATTTTATCGATATTTATAGTCTGTTCGGCCAAGTTTCTAAAATCTGTTTATTTTAAAAAGCGCTTTTTTCAAAAGTATTTTTCAAAAAAGTACTTTTGATGAGAAATAATTTGTGTTTGACTAATTAATTTGAAAAGTACTTTTGAGCAACAATTAGTGTTTGACCAAACTTTTAAAAAGTACTTCTAAGTGTATTTTTCTCAAAAGTGTTTTTCAAAAAAATGCTTATGGAGAGAAGCTATTTTTTTCTGCTTCTCGAAAACTGCTTCTCCTTCTACTTAAAAATACTTTTATTCCTTCAAAAAGCTTGGCCAAATACCTTAATTTTGGCAAAAAATCACCTTTGGCAACCAAAAATAAATTAGCTTTTCCATTCAGGCTATTACTCTATCGTGTTTTTAGAATTCAGTAACTGCTGTTTTTACTTGCTTCAATCATGATGGTAGTCAATTAACTTTCATACTATTAGTTTTTTATTTATTTATTTAAACAGTTATCATTGATCATTGATATGCAAAAGGTTACATATTGAATTTGGCATCCCAAACTTTGTACATGATCCTTGAGATTTGACTATCACTCTCTATACTATTAGTTATTCTTTGCTAATAACATGTTTTCTTATCAGTTAATGATTTTGATTATGTACTTTACGTGCCAGTAATGGTAGGAAAATGAATTCTTAGCAATTTGCACGCTACATTTGAAAACTCTAGATCCGTAGGTAGAGCTGTCAATATGGGCTGGCCCGGTTCAGCCGAGCCCAACTCATGTTGGCTTTGGCATTTGACAGGCTGGACTAGACCGGCCCACTATTTCGATGGACCTTAGCAAGACCAGCTCAGTCCTACATGGGTCATGGGCCCACACAGACTGGCCCACTATTTTAAAAAATTATTTTTTATATTTTTAGATTTTTTGTTTTAAGATCAAAGTGCAATATATATATATATATATATATATATATATATATATATATATATATATATATATATATATATATAAAAAAAAAAACAAAATTTCATTCATTAAAAGTCAATATTCAAAACAAACTACTCAAAAATATTTTCAAGGTGCTCATGGCATATGGGCCAACACCAATAAATCATCATCAAGCGCATTTAAATCCTCTTGTGAAACAAAGATGTCTTAACATCTTCATTGTCATCTATATCTATAATTATATGAAAAGTTAATTAGTTAAACATTAAGAAATAACTAAAATTTTAAGAATAAAAATATTTAGTTGCCTATATTTTTTAGTTGGACTAATTTTTAAGAATAAAATAATTGGACTACTCTTCTTGTTATTTTTAGTTGCCTATATTTTTTTATATTTTTAATTAAATATACTTATTAAGCCCACGAGTCGGCCCAACCCAGCCTCGATCAAGTCTCATAGGCCACAGGTTTACTTGGGCAGAGCTTAAAAGATTCATTTTTAAATAGATTCAAAAAATCTTAACACAACCCTATTAAATTATGGGTTGGGCTGGGCCTGCCTAGCAGGCCAAGCCCATATTGACGGCTCTATCCCTAAGAATGCAATATGTAATTTGTAATTTTATATGATACGAATTAAGTATTTATGAAATATTCTCTTTTGAAGCCAAAATAAAATCATTATTTTACTATTCAATTTAGACCTAGTGCAAATATTGATATCACGACAAATATTATGTTTTTCCCGTTATTTCTTAACGAGTCATCATAATGAAAGATAAAATTAAAGAAAAACGAACACTAACAAGTGGGAATTGTTTGACTCAAAATTTTAGATGTGGGTTCAACCAATTAGATTTAAATAAAATAGAGTCAATCTTAGCTAACATTAATATCTAAAAGACAAGATTATCGATTTTATGGCAGATAATATGTATATTTGATTGAATGACAATAAATGTGAGCAATAATAATAATATTCAATGATCCTAAAAGGTGAAAGATAGCATTAAATAATAATAAGTAGCAATGAATGGCATTTAGGTAAATAAAAATGTGAGTCACCCGAAAATGGGTGGGATGTGTGAATATTCTTTCTGACGATGATGAATGATTGATGAGCCTTTGAACACTCAGGTTGTTCTTGGATCAAGTGGAAAAGTTAGACAAGAATCTTAGTAAAAAGGTTATTTTCGTATGCTTGTGATATGGCTAGATTCTCTCTATAAAGTCAATGTGTTTTCTTACAAGTGAATATCTCATGTCCTCTATCATTGTGTCTCTTTCTATTTATAGGGAACATATTCCTAAAAATCCCTAATAGTACAAGATGCTTGACCTCAACCCTGATCTACGATGACTTCACGTCCTTGACCTTCGCTGACTCATCGACCGCACGTGTCATCGCTGTAAGGCCACTTCGACCTGGGGCAGATCTTTATTGAAATCTTACTAATAACACGTGGCGGCCGATGAAGGCTATCATGATACTGATGTGGCTTGCCTATATCAAAGGTATTTTTTGCCCATACAGTTAGTCCCTCTGCTTGTTGAAGTATCCCTCGCTGGCGATTTCAATGAGCGGAAAATGTCATTTGTGATCGAGCATATTGAGTCGACTATACAGGTCGTGGTCGTTGTAACGATCAGGCATCGTGGCTCTCTACGAGCCGCATATTTCAAATTTCTTGAATTTCCCGGGTAATTCGTTGGAGCCAACTGGCTCAAGAGAAAGAGTAATGTCATGACATCATGTGTCATGAAGATGCCGTTTCTCGATATATTGCGTAGATTCTCGTGTGACCCTTGATTGGTTCTGCCGTTTCAATATTCGTACTGATCATGACCTGTCGTTTTAATTTTGGTGCCCCCAAACCTTATAAATAAGGGGTGGTTTGTTGATTTTGAAACTTTCCATATTCTTTCTATTTACTAGCAGAACTTCTCCTTCTCCTTCATAGAACCTTTTCGCTTCTCTATTGTTTTCTCTGTTTCTTTATTTCTTTTCACAACAATGTCAGACCTCCCATCAGATATATACATGGAAGATCATTCTATCCCTCTAGATGTCATTTTCCCTGATCAGGGGGGAGACAACGAAGTTGCCGTTGAGGAGGAAACCCTCCTTACTGTAGAGCAGATTGTACCTCGATACCCCGATGCTAAACCTAACTTCCACAATACGCCAGAAGTGATAGCAGAGAGGTTCAAATCTACGATGATGGTTGAGCGATTAGCCGAATTTAAGGCTAGGCTCGGCCTCCCTGGTCACGTGGAGTTGGTACCTGCGGGTGAGGATGAAGTGCGGGTTCATCGTCCCGGATTCTGTGCCCTTTACGCGTATTCGTTCATAATTGGTTATTCGTTCCCTTTGCCACCATTGATAGAAGAGTTGTACCGCTATTACAACGTATGCACAAAGCATCTTGCCCTTTTTGTCTTTAAGGTGGTCAAAATGTTGACGAAATTTGCTGAATTGGGCGACGTTGATATAATAGCACGCCACCTGATCTATCTCTTCGCCCCTCATTTCTATCGAGGGAGATTGCTGAATCTTTGCCACTGCAGGGAAAAATGTTTGGTGGTGAGGATGGATGACAAGGCTAATTGGCATTTCTGGCTTGACTATTTCTATGTTAGGACCGAGGTCGTAGTGCCCGCCGTTGCTGACTTCCCTATGGCTTGGAACCGCACACGTAAGTGCTCGTGTTCGTTTGTATTTTTTTTTTGTTTAGCATTTTTCTTGTTGTGGGTTGGTTAATCATCTATCCTTTTTTTGCATCTATTATTTGACCTCTTCGGATGGTGACCCATATTTCCAATTGGGTCAGACATATCCTTCCTCATACGGCGGGGATACGTGACTAGTCGAGTTTCTCTCAGAAATTCAAGCCATCTCTTCCCTCGGCAGGTAATCTCTTCCCTACTGTCGACGTCGTGTTTCTTTCGTCTATGTCTGTTGTTGATTTCTTCCTTTCCAATTTTTCTCTAGGTCCGGTCAGACGCTCTACGAGGAGGTCGAGGGCCCTTGTACCCTCGTTCCGGAAGAGGAGGTCCACTACGCCTTTAGTCTCCGCCCCTGCCTCGGCCATTGCCATTCCTACTTTTATCCCAACTCTAGTCGTCGCCGCTTTTGCCTCCGTCCTTGTTCCGGTCATCGCGACTTCTGTCCCTCATCTATTTTCACTTATTGACGAGGACAATGAACATTCACCCAGCGATGGGGATCTTCAACCTCTAAAAAGGAGGTCTTTGGACGTGGGTGATAGAGTCCCTCTAGCCGTTAATGTTGTGGAAGGGGATTTTTCGTTTCATGAGACAACGATGAATTTTGTGAATGATGATGTTGAATCGAGTCTTGATGCCCCAAGGACGATGGAAGCTGATGTAGGCGTGTCTCTACATTTTAAGGGGAGGGAGACTGAGGAGGCGGCTGCTGGCGTCCATGAACTTTCGCGACAAGAGGAGGCTTTAACCTCTCAAACAATCGTGGACGCTTCTTTGCCTACTTATGATAGGGGAAATAGTGTTTCTAAATAGGGCGATGAGTCGGGATTGGATGTCGACTTGGGTGACCTTAGAATGATCGACGAGGGGCTCGCCCAACTCAAGGTGAGGTTGGAGGGGGGTTCGAGGACTATCATGATCCCGATGGATCGTGACTTATTGGTGAACACTAAAGAGGTAGTATTATTGTACGAACTTTTCCTAACTCTTTAGAACACTCTTAAGTTCTAAATTTTTTCCTTTGATTTGAAGACGGTGATTATGGAAATTGAGAGCACCTGAAGGGAGAAGTGCGGTCCCTGAGGGAAGATTTGAAGAAAGGGGACGAGGAGCTGGTGCATGCCATAGAGAAATACAGCGTCCTTGAAGGGACGTTGAGAAGTAGAGAAGGAGCTCGAGGTTAGCAAGGGAGTAGAGGCCCAATGCAGTGATCTTCAAGCCCAAGTGGTTGAGTTGTGAGGACAACTTGAAGAGTGTAGGTTTTAGGCGGAAGCCCTCAGCGGCGAGATTGCCGAGAAATATGAGGAACTTGAGAAGGCAGAGTCCTCTCGTTTGGACACTCGGAAGGAGGTGGAGATCCTCGAGTTGGCAAATAAGACTCTTCGGACCGAGCGGGAAAATGACCAATCAACGGCGAGATCTAAAGAGGATCAGCTTAAGGAAAGGATCGGGGAGCTGGAAAAGGAGAGCTCGATCTTTATGACCAAGTGACCGCGTTGGAGGCTGAGAGGGCTCAACTACTTGCATGGTCGTATTCTTCCAACGCTTCTAATTTTCCCAGTGTACCTCGGGAGTTGTACGAAGAATGGATCCACGACGAGGCCCGATTAAATGTGTTTCGGGACTTGCATACAGTAGGCTCTGTTTTTGACGTACGATCCCGCCACGCCTCAACCTGACGAGTCAGATAGGGAAGAGGGCATATACCGAATTGAAGAGGATGCCTCGTATGATACCTTTTATCCTCAGGGCGAGGGTGGCGAGGATGCTGGGAACCCAGATGATGAGGGTGCGGAGGGTCATGATGGCGAGGGCCAGTAGTTTTTCCTTTAGACATTTTTGTGTATTTTTGACGGCGTCTTCAAGAGCCCTTGTAATGAACTTTTTATTCATATATGAATATTTAAGTTGTTTTTTGCGCCTTCTTCCACGCCTTCCACTTGTTTCTACACTTGTATACTTTGCTTTTGTTGTTTGCTCGTTATGATTTCTGCCCTTTTCATTGACGTCGTCTTCTAATTGGTCGTAGCCTTGGGGATGAATATTTACGGGTCATATGTGCCCTTTGTTTATATAGGTCGAGTGTGCCTCTTCATGTAGATTTGGCTAATAGATGTTGTTCGAACTTGGTTTATTTTGATCTTTTGCTAAGTTGTGGCCGAGGGCCGATAGGTGTTGTTCGAGCTGGGTCAAACTTAACCTTTTGGTAAGGTGTAGTCGAGGGCCGATAGGTATTGTTCGAGCTGGGTCGAACTTAACCTTTTGTTAACATGTGGCCGAGGGCCGATAAATGTTATTCGAGCTGGGTCGAACTTATCCTTTTGTTAAGGCGGCTTTGATAAACGTAAGTTTCTATTACTTTGATATTGTTGCTGTGACGACATGATTGGAGAAAGATACAAACATTAGGCATTGGCTAGGGTTCCAGTCCCAGTTAATCTAGTCCCTTCATTGTTAAACTTGGAGAGTATTCAGGAGTCGGGCAATGAAAGAGAAAGCAGTCCCTCCTTCGCATACTTAGACTCAAAGTGACCTTTTCGTCTCCTCGTTAAAAACCTTTTTGAGAAAACCCTAATGGGACAAAACCCAGGTGAGGGGAAAAAGAGTACGACTTGGGAGCGCTTCTTCCTTTTAGAAGTTGAAGTATTTGAGGTGGCTGATGTTCCAATTATTTCGTAATTGTTCGCCTTCCATCGTCTCTAGTTGGAACGAACCCTTGTTTTCTTTGGCTGTAATTTTGTATGGACCGTCTCAATTTGTTTCCAGTTTGCTTTCCCATGGGTCTCTACTTGCTTGGGTTTTGGCTTTGAGTACGTAGTCCCCGACTTTGAGCAGTCGGACCTTTACTTTCTTGTTGTAGTAACGCTCTACTTGCTGCTTTTGGATGACCATCCTTATGTATGCCATATCTCTTCGTTTGTCGATCTCATCGAGTTCTTGTCTTTTACTCTCGTCATTACTAGTACCGCTTTCGTGGAAGTATCTTAGGTTGGGTTTTGCGACATCGTCTAGTATGATTTCTTCAATTCCGTAGACTAGAGAGTTGTGTGTCTCTCATGTGCCTGTCTTCGGGGTGGTTCTATACGCCCATAATACTTCTGGGAGTATTTTTGGCCACAGTCCCTTGGCGTCTTCGAGCATTTTCTTCATGATGTTTAATATGGACTTGGTGGAGGATTTTGCCTGCCCATTACCCGCTGGGTGATACGGGGTTGAAGTATCCTCTTAATATGCCATTTCTCGAAGAATTCGATAATTTTCTTTCCCATAAACTGGGCCCGTTGTCGCAGTTGCTCTCTTTGGGTAGGCCGAATCGGCAGATGATGTTTATCCATATGAAGGTGATTACTTCTCGTTCGCATATTTGGGCGAATGCTCCTGCTTCCACCTATTTATAGAAATAATTAGTTAAAACTATAAAAAAAAAATCGCACATTACCTCTCCCTGCTAGGAAGGGGCCCATGATGTCCATTTCCCACTTGATGAACGGTTATGTAGAGGTTACTGAGTGGAGATGCTCGCCTGCTTGGTGAATTATTGGGGGTATTTCTGACATTGTTCGTATTTCTTCACAAATTACGAGGCATCTTTTTTCATGGTGGTCCAGTAGTATCATGCATGTATGAGACACTTAATGACTGCTCGATCGCTAGAATGGGCACCGCAATGGCCATCATGGACTTCTTCGAGGATGAATTGGGTTTAGTTTGGGCCAAAATTTTCGCCAAAGGGTCGTCGTATGTCCTCTTGTATAGGTTGATGTGGAAGAGGTTATATTTGAATGCCTATATTCTTAGTTTTTTGGCTTTCTTTTTGTCGTTTGGGAGTATGTCGTCCCGCAAGTAGGCGATAATACGATTGCGCCAATCCCAAGTTAAACTTACAGATCTTAACTCGATTTGGTCCAATGACGAGTTGAAAAGGTGGTCTACGCTTTTATCCCCGGTCGTGATGCTTTTAGTGGCTGCAACCAATTTGGTGAGGCCATCCGCTTCAACATTCTGAGCATGCAGGATCTGGTCGAGCTGGCATTCTTCGAACTTAGGCAACAACTTGCAGATCTCGGTCTAATATTTTTGAAACCTTTGTTCTTTGATTTGGAAAGTCCCTTCGACTTGGTTGACTACGAGTTAGGAATCACAACGAAGCTTTAAATGCTTCACCATATACTTAAGTGCTAGTCTCAATCCTGTAACTATGGCCTCATACTCGGCATCATTTTTAGTCATACCTGGGCATCTTATGGACTAGTGAATTACTTTGCCGGTAGGGACCTCGAGCACTAAGTCCCAGTTCGAATTCATAAGCGTTGGATGCGCCGTCAGTGTATAGGACCCAAAGGTCTTGTGTTTGGATAGAAGCTAGGACGACTTACTTCTCGACCTCAGGCATTATCCTTGAGATGAAGTCTGCAAAAAAGTTGGCGAGCACTTGCGACTTTATCACTCCTCGTGGCTGATTTGTGATATCGTGCTCTCTTAGCTCGATGGCGCACTTGGCCAGCCTCCCCGATAATTTGGGTTTATCTAAAATGCATCTTAGAGGAAAAGTGGTGACGACCGAGATAGTGTGGCACTGAAAATAAGGTCTAAGCTTTTGTGAATCTATGACTAGTGCCAGGGACAGCTTCTGGAGGTGTTGGTATCTCGTTACGGTATGGACGAGTGTTTTTCTAGTGTAATAAATGGGAGATTGCGTACCTTTACTTTCTCAAATTAGGGCTGCACTTACTGCCACTTAGGAGACGGCGAGGTAGACGAGGAGATGTTCCCCGAGTTCGGGCTTCGAGAGCATAGGTGGTGATGACATGTACGCCTTTAGATCTCGTAGAGCTTGTACGCACTTGGGCTTCCACTCAAGGGTGTTATCCTTTTTTGAGTACGCCAAAAAATCTATGACATATGTCGGAAGACCGCGAGATAAATCTTGATAGGGCAACGATTCGACCAGTCAACCTTTGGACTTGTTTCTTATTAGTCAGTTGCTCCAATATCCCTTCAATAGCTTTGATTTGTTCTGGGTTGACTTAGATCCCCCGTTGTGATACTAAGAAGCCCAAACACTTTCCCAAGGCTATGCTAAATGCGCATTTCTTTGGGTTTAGTTTCATTCTATACCGTCTCAGTATGTCGAAAGCTTCCTTCAAATGGTCGATATGGTCTTCCGCCTTTATGGATTTGACCAGCATGTCGTCGATATATACCTCCATGGTCTTGCCAAGCTGATCTTTGAACATTTTTGCGACCAATCTTTGATAGGTAGCTCCTGCGTTCTTCAGCCCGAATGACATGACCCTATAATAATACGTTCCTTGGTGGGTGATGAACGTGATTTTCTCTTGGTCCTCTTCTTCCATAAGTATCTGGTTATAGCCCGAGTATAGCTCAACAGCTCGTGCCTGGCGGTCGCGTCGATGATTTGGTCAATATGTGGTAACGGGAACGAATCCTTCGGGCATGCTTTGTTCAAGTCCGTAAAGTCTACACATATCCTCCATTTACCTTTTTCCTTTTTACCATCACTATGTTGGTGATTCACTTTGGGAATTTAGACTCCCTGATGGAGCCATTTTCTAACAGTTTCTCCACCTCATCGTGGACGACATCGTTGATGGCAGGGTTGAATTTTTGTCTGACCTGCCTTACCAGGGGATAGAATGGATCGAAGTTTAATTTATGTGTGGCAATCTCCTTAGGGATGCCCGGCATATCTGCATGGCTGAAGGTAAACAAATTTGCATTAGTTATTAAAAATTGACTAAATTTACCTGGTTCTCGGAGTTTGCAGCCGAAGTAGGCCTTTTGTTGGGGTCTAATTGAATGAGATCGAGCTCCTCTATAGTTGAGTCTGTGACTTCAACCGTTTACCTGGTTCTCGAAGTTTGCAACCGAAGTAGGCCTTTTTGCTGGGGTCTAATTAAACGGGATCGAGCTTCTCTATAGTTGAGTTCGCGGCTTCAACCGTTTCGGGGTGCATGATGATGTCCCTGGTCTCTTCTTGCGTCGACCTCGATCCTATTAATTGCTATGCCTTTTTTCCTTATCTTTCTTCTGTTGGGTTGTCGTGTTGTCTAAGATGATGTGATAGAATTCTCGGGATGTGCGTTGTTCTTCTGGTATGCTGAATATCCCCCAAGGCGTTGGGAACTTGATTACTTGGTATAAGCTATAGGGGACAACTTTCATGGGGTGTATCCATGGTCATCCTACTATGACATTGGATGCAGTGTCTTGGTCTATGATATGTAACGTTGTCTCAAGATTTATGCCACCGGCCAAGATGGGGAGTGTAATTTCACTTGATGTTCGTTCAACTACATCATTAAAATCGGGTTAGTGTGATACAATGTGACACTATCTTGTCCTCGAGTCTCATCTCGGTGAGGACTTTGGTATGGATAGTGCACTCTCCATTCACATCGTCTACCATGATACGTTTGACATCAGTATCTAAAATTCATAAAGTAATGACGAGAGCATCATTATGAGGGAAAGTCAAATCGTCGGCATCTGACTCGTCGAAGATGATACATTCTTCGAGTTTGTTATACCGTTCGTGGGTGATAGATATTTTGAGCTTCTGAGTGGCAGTGAATTTAACGTCGTTGATTGAGGCATCGTCGTTGCCGCCGATGATCATGCTGATGGTGCGAGCTAGTGATGGTGGCTTTGGTGGGCCTTGGCTTTCACTACCTCTAGCGAAGTTATTTCTTCCCTTGTCGCTCAGCAGCTCTTTGAGGTGTCCCTGCTGCAACATGTTCACAACCTTTTGCATGAGGGCGATGCAGTCTTGTGTCCGTAATCCTAGTGGAATTCGTAGAGGGCGTCACATTTTCTGGTGCTCGGGACGAACTTCATCTTTGGCGACCAGTTCAGCTTCATTACGAGTTTTTCCAGGGCATAGACTATTTTTATAGGTGACATAAAATTTATGAGTAGACAATAAGGGGGGCATACCTCTCTCGTTCTGGTAAGTTCCCGTCATCGGCCTAGATGGGCCTTCATGATAGCGGAAAGAAGACGGGGCGAGGGCCCTGATGTATGGATGATGTCATTTCCTGTTTGGTCGTGAGACTAGGTGATCCCTCCTTACGTTATCTTTTAGTTCTTTCCTAGGCTCGGCTTTTATCGAGACGAGCCGTCAAGTTGGTCGATTGAGGTTGTCTTTATCTTCTCGGACTTTGGTATAGTATGCATTGTGCATTTCATCCCAAGTGGTTGGAGGATACTTCATCAACCGGCTCAGCAATTTTCTGGTAACTCTTGAACCCTTTCTACTTAACCCGTTCAGAAAGACCACTACTTCCATCCCTTCAGACACATTTGGTAGGGTCATCCTTACCCTATTGAATCAAGCGAGGAAGTCCCTCAGTCCCTCTCCCAAGGACTGCTTGATGGCGAAGATGTCATTGACTCTTGTTTCGACTTTCTTGTCTCCGACATGTTTCGTTATGAACTTATTGGTCATTTCTTCGAAGGTTTCTATGGAGCGGGCTAATAGCTGTGAGTACCACGTAAACACCCATCCCATAAGGGTTTTTCCAAACTTCTTCAGCCAAATAGAGGACACTTGTTCCTTGGTGAGGTTGTTGCCTTTCACGGCGGTGACATAATGAGTCATGTGATCTTCGGGGTAAGTCGTTCAGTCGTATATCCTGAGATATGGACGCATTTTAAAGGTGTTTAGTATGGCATGCGGGGTTGCTTCCTCGCTATACGAATGCTCTACGAATCTACCGGCGTCCCTCTTTGGCAATAACTTAGGGGCGCCCGCCACCCGGTATCTTGTCGACTCGTTCTTGGTGGTCTTTCATTTGATCTCTGAGCGTTTTATTTTTATTCTCCATCTCTTCCATCCTCTTTAGAACAGACGTAAGGACGCTATCACCTGCATTGTTAGTAACATTATGAGTTATACCTAGTGTTGGAGGGTCTGGTTGGTCGCCCTGTTCGTCTGCTCATTGCGTTTTATGGGCTCTTGCGGTCTCTATGATCGTGCATGGAGTAGGCTTGTTGAGCACGCTTACTAGTTTATCGGTCAAGCATGCTTCGAGGAGCTTTTTCATGGCCGGTGGCGTCCCTTCTCTTGTGGACGTGGAGGCCTTTTTTCTATTTAGTTTTGTTATGCTACAGTGTGGGAGGTGACCTATCGCGCCTGGGGGAGGCAATGGGTGTCACGTCATCGCCTAGTGTTTCACAGCTCTTGTTGATAACGTTCATGAGGTTGCCAGGTAAGTCACCTGTCATTTTTGTCCTACCTCCTTGGTTACCTGCTATGTAAGTATCCGTACGTGCAGAGATAAAGGGAAATCTTGTGGTTCATTAGGTTAGCAACTCTCGCGAGTTGTGGATCTAAAGGAAACTTTAAAAAAATTAGCTAAGAAGTCCCCACAGACGGCGCCAAACTATTTGACCCAAAAATTTAGATCTGGGTTCAACAAATTAGATTTAAATAAAATGGAGTCAATTTTAGGTAATATTAATATCCAAAAGATAAGGTTATCGATTTTATGACATATAGTATGTATATTTGATTGAATGGAAATAAATGTGAGCAATAATTACAGTATCCAATGATCCTAAAAGGTGAAAGATATCATTAAATAATAATAAGTAGCAATGAATGGCATTTAGGTAAACAAAAATATGTGAGTCACCCAAAAAGGGGTGGGATCTGTGGATATTCTTTCTGATAATGATGAATTATTGATGAGTCGTTGAACACTCAGGTTGTTCTTGGATCAATTGGAAAAGTTAGACAAGAGTCTTAGTAAAAAGGTTGTTTTCGTATGCTTGTGATATGGCCAGATTCTCTTTATAAAGTCAATGTGTTTTCTTAATAGTGAATATCTTTTGTCCTCTATCATTGTGTCTCTTTCTATTTATTGGGAATATATTCCTAAAAACCCTAATAGTACAGGTGGAGAGAATATCCACTAGAATATTCTCTTGTGTGTTCTATCTTAAAACTAGTCGTTATAACTCTGTCTAAGATGCTCGACCTCAACCCTGATCTATGATGACTTCATGTCCTTGATCTTCGCTGACTCTTCGACCACACATGTCATCACTATAAGGCCATTTCGACCTGGGGCAAATCTTTGTTGAAATCTTATTAATAACACGTGGCGGTCGATGAAGGCTATCATGATACTATCGTGGCTTGCCTATATCAAAGGTATTTTTGGCAAATACATGAATAAGAAGACAAAACTAATCAGAGTACAAATATTTGGCACCGATTAGACGGCTGGTTATTCAACCAAAGCAATACTCACCCTGCCTAAGAAATATTTACATTGTAATATCCATATGCTAAAATGCTTATTCTTATTCCAACAATGTCAATAAATTGTGATAGAGGCGATCTATAATTTGAAGCAATTTATGAGTTTCTATTACAAAAAAATTAATACTACAATAATAACTGGTTTTATAATCAAATATGCCAAAATACTAGAGAATCAGAGAGTTGTAGTTTGAGCTAGCAAGCTCTTCAATGGAGGAAGCTTCGAGAGAATATGCAGAAGAGTTGGGGAAAAAATGATAGCAGCCTATCTCATTACACTCGTCAGTTAACTATATATACAAGTATCTAACTACTTAACCAACTAAGAATAATTATACAACTAAGCTAATGACAACTAAGCATAACAAGCATAACTAACTATAACTAACTATGCCACGTGTGTATATCATGCGACTCCCCCTAAAATTGCAGGGTGTAGAATGTTGAGCACACCAAGCTTGCCTAGAAGATGCAAATGTTGAGCTTGGCTCAACCCCTTTTTAAGTAAATCTGCTAGTTGATCCTTAGTGTGCACATACACTGTCTCGATCATGCCAATTTTGACCTTTTCACGAATGAAATGGCAATCAATTTCGATGTGTTTGGTACGTTCATGGAAGATAGGATTGGTAACGATTTGGATGGCTAACTTACTATCACTCAACACAGTGATAGGAACATGAATGGTTATACCCAAGTCCTTGAAAATGCCAAGCAACTAAGTGACCTATGCGACTGCTGAAACCATGATTCGATACTCTGCTTCAACAGAGCTCCTAGAAGCAGTTTGTTGCCTTTGTGACTTCCAAGAGATAAGTGAACTACCAAATTTAATGACATATCCAGTGACAAATTTACGAGTGTTGGGGCAGGCTGCCCAATCAGAGACACACCAACAGTTGAGCTCGTTTGTAGAACCAGGTCTCAACAAAACACCTTGGCCAGGTGAATGCTTAAGATATCTGACCACTCGAAGAGCAGATTCCCAATAGACCTTTTGGGTTGCTATATGAATTAACTAAGTGTCTGAATGTCATAGCAGATGTCAGCTCTAGTGATTGTAACATACATGAGCTTCCCTATAAGCCTATGATAAAGCCCAGCATCAGGTAATAGTGAATCTCCCTTAGCACCTGTTGCCTTGTCATGCTCCATAGTTGTGAGTCTTAAGTTGGATTCTATAGGAGTAATAGTAGGCTTAGCTCTACTAAGTTCCAATTCAGTGACCAACTCAAGCACATACTTTCTTTGGTTCAAGATAACTCCAGACTTAGATCTCAGGACCTAAATGCCTAAGAAATATTTGAGCTCACCCAAATCCTTGAGTTTGAACTTCTGATGCAAGACCTGTTTTGCTTCAGTAATTAAGGCTTCACTACTGGCTGTAATTAGAAAATCATCCACATACACCAAAATCACCACAACATCAGCCTGTTTTCTCAGAGTGAACAAAGAGTAGTCATGACTGCTTTGAGAAAAACCTACTTCTAGTAATGCATCTGTCAACTTAGTGTTCCATTGTCTGTATGGACTTAAGCAGACTGCAAACCTTCTTCTCCCCCTGCTTTTTAAAGCCTTCTGGCAACTCCACGTATACCTTCTCATATAAATCACCTTGTAGGAAGGCATTATAAACATCTATTTGGTATAGAGTCCAGCCTTTTAAAACTACCAAGGAAATCACTAATCTCATTGTTACCATTTTGGCAACATGTGAGAATGTATCATGATAATCAAGGCCTTTTTGTTGTCTATAGCCTTTTGCAACAAGTCTGGCCTTGAGCCTTTCCACTTCACCATTGGCTTGATACTTAATCTTGTATACCTATTTAGAACCCACAATATTCTTTCCTTCACGTAAGTCAACTACCTCCCAAGTCTTGTTGTCTTCTAAGGCTTGAATCTCCTGTTGCATGGCTATGATCCACCTCTCATCCTTGGCTACCTGTTTGAGGGTCTGTATCTCTACCAAAGTAGAGAATTTTGCTAGATATCTATGATAGGTTGGAGTAGTGTATTCATATGTCACGTGGTTAGCCATTGGATATTTGCTAGATGTCTTACTTGGAGCTACATAATCATTCATACAAATAGGTTCCTTGAACTCTCTTGTACTTTTTCTGAGAGGTATATGTGATGTTGGAACATTGGTTTCTTGAGATAGTTAGTCCTGCAATGACTCTATGAGGACTGCATGTCGATCATGTTGTGAGTCTTCAGGCAGTGCCTCCTCACCATGGGAAGTTGTCTCCTCTACCTGCTCTGCTGGATTGTCAGTAGCCAATGTATGATCCTTTATGAGATCATTATTAGTTGTGTCTCTACTGATACAGATTGGATCTGATGGTAGGTCTTGGGAAGCCTGCATACTCAGATCAGGAACTACTGGACAATCATCTAGTGGTATGGAAGCAAAAGTGTAACGACCCGGTCGGTCGTTTTGAGAATTTAAGTCCCGATCGGTGGCATAAGACCCTGAGCAGCTTTGTATTATGTGTATTGACTTGCGTGCGTGGTTTAATTCAGTTACCGGACAATCCGGAGTGATTTGGGATACTTGGTCCCTAAAACGGAAGCTTAAGTCTTAGGATTTTGACCGTAGTCGGAATTGTATGAAGACGACTCCGAAATGTAATTCCATCAGTTCCGTTAGCTCTCTTGGGTGATTTTGGACTTAGGAGCGTGTCCGGACTGTGAATTTAAGGTCTGTAGCTGATTTAGGCTTGAAATGGCGAAAGTTGAATTTTTAGAGATTTGGACCGGAAGTGGACTTTTTGATATTAGGGTCGCAATACGATTTCGAGAGTTGGAACAACTCCGTCATGTTATTTGGGACTTGCCTGCAAAATTTGACGTCATTCCGGGTTGGTTTGATAGGTTTCGGCACGATTTTTCGAAGTTAGAAGTTTTGAAAGTTCTTAAGTTCGATTTATGGTGCAATTCGTATTTTCGGCATTGTTCGATGTGATTTGAGACCTCGAGCGAGTCCTTGTTAGGGTATGGAACTTGTTTGTGTATTTAGACAGGGTCCCGGGGGCCTCGGGTGTGTTTCGGATGGGTTACGGGCCATTTCCTTCTATTTTGAACTGTTGTTTTCTGTCATCTAGTTTCCTTAATCGCGTTCACGTCCCTTCCTTTTGCATTCGCGAAGAGTAATTTTGGAGGAGGAATTCGTTATTCTTCGCGTTCGCATGATCACGTTCGCGATCTCGAAGGTCTTCCTTCTCCTTCTTCGTGTTCGCATCTGTTCCCTCGCGTTTGCGTAATGCAATTTGTGGAGAAAGAATTATTGTTCTTCGCGTTCACGTGATTCCATTCGCGATCGCAAAGGTCTGCTTTCTCCTTCTTCGCGTTCACATGTCGTTTCACGTGTTCACGTAGCCCAGTTCCTGGGCCATTAATTTCCTTCTTCGCGATCGCACAACATCAATTCCGGGCAGTAGCCATTTACTCTTCGCGATCGCAACTCCTCTTCCGCGATCGCGATGCTTTCAGGCCTGGGCAGAATATAAGTTTTCCAAATCGAGGGTTAGGCCATTTTTATCATATTTTGACTTGTAGAGCTCGGTTTTGAGCGATTCCTTGTGAGGTTTTCAAGCAAATTGATTGGGTAAGTGTTCTTCACCTAGAATTTATTTATTTCCATGATTTTATCTTTATTTTTATCATTTAATTTGTGTTTTGAGTTGACGAAAATGGTGGTTTTTGAAGAAAATTTCAAAATGAAAAATCACGATTTGAGGGACGAAATGGTATCGAAATTTGATGATTTTAGTATGGTTAGACTTGAGTGTTCGTATTTTATAATTTTTACCTGATTTCGAGACATGGGCTTGGGTCGACTTTTTAGGGCGAATTTCGGAATTTTTGTTAAAGTATTTATTTCATTAATTAGATGAGTCTACTATGGTTGTATTCATGATATGCAATTGTGTTTGGATAGATTTGGGTCATTCAGAGTTGAATAATCGAGAAAAAGGCATTCTTACGGACTGGTTTAGCTTGGTTCGAGGTAAGTATCTTGCCTAACCTTGTGTGGGGGATTTTTCCCTTAGGATTTGAGTCTTCTATGTTGATTGTAGTCCATGTGCGCGAGGTGATGAGTGTGTGCTCGGACTTATTTGTGGAAAGTTGGCCTTTTAGGATTCTTAGGTCCTTATATTCACTGAGTATGAAGTTTACTAGTTTCACCTCTACATGCTTTAATTAGAATTAATTGCTTCAGGATTCACTCTTATTGCCTATTTGACTCTTATTTGACTTAACTGAAGATTTTACCTCCTCTATTGTCATGCTATCTTTTCATAACTGCTTATCTTTATTTGAAATTATTATTATCTCATCCTATAATTGTTCATCCTTAATTGAAGTTGTTTTACTTCTTTCTTAATTGCCCAACCTTAAAAGAAGTTAGATATCCTATATTTTAGTTGACTTGTCCTTATTTGGAATTATTTCACCTTGTGTTAGCCCCCTCGTTGTCGAACTGTATATTGTGGACCCTTTGCTACATAGTATTTCCTTTCTTGTTGAGATGTTCTTATTATGACTAGCATTCTCTATTGTGGCTATTCCTTGTAAATTAGATACTCCGTTTCTTTGAGTTTTGGAATTTCTAAGTTGACTTATTTGTCGTACCCTTATATTATTGTCATTTTTGTTGTTGTACTTATTGTTGTGATGCACGAGGTTTCTGTCGTGCGGTTATGGTTATTGTGATGCACGAGTTTTCTGTCATGCGGTTGTTATTATGGGGTTGCATGATGTTTCTGCCGTGCTATTATTACTATTGATATTTGCACATGCGACGTGATAAGGCGGGATATATATGTATATGTGGGTTGCGCATGTGGCGAGACAAGGTGGGCTGTGTCAGGGATTGATGTGTGGCCTGGGGGCATTCTTGTTATTGATATTTATGTAGTGGTATACGTACCTATGTGAGCTTTATCTTGTGAAAGCTGCGAGAAAATATTCTACGTGTTATCCGTTCTTTTTACTTATGCTTATTTGTTGACATGGACTATGTTAGGACACTTGCACAAGCATACATGTAGTTAAGCACTCTTATCGGATAAGAGGTGTTCTTGATATTGTTGAGCATAGATGCTCACCCTTGTTTACTTGCCTTCTTTGTGAGAATGGCTCTATTGGCATGTGAGTCGTTAGTGCAGTTATGAGGTGTTATGAGGGCACAAGATGCCAAGTGTTAGAGTTCAGGTATTGAGACCCGTGAGTTGTGATTTGTCTGAGGTTCGTGGAGTGTTGACTAAAACCTGATGTAAAAGGCAGTTGTAGTTGCCGAGTTATTACTTGTCCTTGCTGTATTTGTGATTCCGGATTTAGGTTGTGCTCTATTCACTTTGTTTGTGTCATTTTCATGATATTCCGCTGATACTTGTTTTTTCCTTCCTTATTGCCATTACTGCATTGTGAGCCATATTGCATAATCTTTATGTAGACATCATATTTCTGTTGTTCATATACTTATACCTGTTCAGTTTATTAGACCAGTGGGTATCTTGACTGTTTCTCGTCACTACTCCACCGAGGTTAGTCTTAATACTTACTAGGCACCGATGTGGTGTGCTCATTCTACATTTTTGCACATTTTTGTGCAGATCCATATACTTGTTCGTTAGCTAGCTGTGTGGACTGTTGATGTGGAGACTCAAGGTAAACCTGCTGCTGCGTTCGCAGGCTTCAGAGTCACTTTCAAGTTTTCGTTTTGCGCTGTTTATTCCTATTTCTGAACAGTTGTATTTATAGGTTTTCTAGCAAACACTCTGTAGAGCTTATGACTTGTACTACCGGTTTTGGGAATTGTAAGAGATTCTATTTAAATAATATTATTTTTTAAATTAATGTTAGGCTTACCTAGTCCCTAAGACTAAGTGCCATCACGATACCCAAACAGAGGAAAAATTGGGTCGTGACAAAAAGGAAACTCTGATTCCCTGAATACCACATCCCTGCTAACAAAGAATTGTTTAGAGGCCAACTCCATCAACGCATAGCCTTTTTACCTCTCAGAGTACCCCATGAGCATTGCAGGCTTTGCTCTTGCAGCAAAGTTGTTACCCTAGGGTGCCATAGTAGCATAACATAGGCAACTTATCACTCTCAGATGCCCTAAGAGTGGAGGTTTGCAATACAACATTTCATATGAACTTTTTCCTTTGATGGCTGAAGATGGTGTTATGTTGATCAGGTACACTGCTGCAGAGATACCAGTACCCCAGTATTTTATTCGCATATGGGATTGAAATCTTATTGCTCTTGCTATATCTAGTATGTGCATGTGCTTCCTCTCCACATCACTATTTTGTTGTAGTGTGAGTACAACTGCTTTGATGTATTACTCCAAGGTTTTGTAAAAGTTCATTACACTGAGAATTAAAAAACTCTATGCCATTATCATATCTCAAGACCTTTACCATTGTTGCGAATTGGTTCTTTACCATCTGCAAGAAATTTTTGATAGCAACTATTGCTTCTGATTTAAGCTGTTGTAAGTATACCCATGAATATCTACTAAAATTATCCACAACAGTTAAGAAGTAGTATTTTTATCAAATATAGCAACATTGTAATGTCTTAGAGGTTCATATGAACAAGAGACAATGGACATTCAGTTCTAGACTCACTAGTGGAAAATGTTAGTCTAGCCTGCTTGGACAATGGGCACACAATACATTTATTCAACAATTCATTATTTATAACTCTTCCTAACCCCATAGTCTTTATTGCTCCAGCTGAAGGGTGGCCAAGTCTCATGTACCAAAGGTTGCAATCTCCTTCTGTTGTAGGTACTACTAAGCCATGTATCTTCTCCTTATTGATGTCTCGTATTCACTTGTATATGTACAGTACAATATCTTCTCTACTAATCCCCTTTACCCTGCCATTGTAGAGGTCCTGAAACAATACAAAATCAGGGGAAAATTCACAGAACATGAGAGCTGCCTAGTTAGCTTGGAGATTGATAACATATTGAATTTGAAGTTAGGAATATAAAGCACATTGTCCACTGCTTCTCATTCAAATAGAAATGCTTGACCAATAATAAAAATTCTAACTTTATCCCCTGTTGGTAAATTAACTTTGTCCTCATATGACTTCTTAGTCTTAGGATCATCATTTAATAATTTTTCAGTAGCTGCTATGTGGTGAGTTGTACCATAATCTATGATCTAGTCTTTTGTGATTATGTGTGACATCAAACTAGCAGCCATACCTGCCATGTTAGCTTGACTATTGGCTTAACTATCACCAGTTTCTTTGTTCAGCAATCCTAGAATCTGCATGTACTGCTCCTCAGTGAAGTATGGTCCCTTCCCAGCAAGAGTACTTTGCAGATCGCTTTCTGAAGTGCCTTGTGCTGAAGCAGAAGCATTGTTAGCAGCATTAAAGGGCTGTTGAGTACCACAACCGAATTGCCCTCTATGATTACCATTCCCACGACCATATTGGTTCCTAGTATTGTTAGCAGTATTGAACTTTTTGTTTCCCTTAAAATCCTCCGGGTAACCAATAATTTTATAGCAATTTTCCTTTGTATGCCCTTTAAGTCCACACTATTGGAATGGTTTCTTACCTCTGTAATTCTGATTCTTACCAATTTGCATAGCAATTGGATCAGTTTTATCATTCACAGAACCAAAACTATAAGCATGTTGTGACTCATCCTCAATTACCATGGCATAAGCTTGGTCAATAGAAGGCTCTTCAGATTTCAATAGAATTTGTCTTCTAGCTTGGCCATAAGAATCATTTAAGCCATTAAGGAATTGCAATAGCCTTTGTTGCTGAAGATGTTTAACATACTCTTTTGAATTGGGAGTAGGTGCTAGGGCATCGTATTCATTCCAAAGGCTCTTCAGCTTAGTGAAATAGATTGAGACAGAGTCAGTACCTTGTTCTAGAGTAGCTATGGCTCTATGTAATTAAAAGATCCTCATGCGATGAATCTTGTCAAATCTCTCTGTCAAATCTTCCCAAACAAGGTGTGCATTGGATGTATAAGCAATTCCACTAAGAAGCTCAGTGGATACAGTATTCATTAGCCATGAAAGAACAATTGATCACAAGTCTCTCATTGTTCATGCAATTCTACCGTGCACGACTCCTTTGTATAGGTACCAGTTACAAAACCTAGTTTTCGCTTCCCTAGAAGAGCAATCTTCATTGTCCTGCTCCAGAGACTGTAATTCTTAGATCCTGCAAGTTTTACTAGAATTAGAACTACTCCTGGTGTATCAGATTGACCAAGGTATAGCGGATGTATATAAGGAATTGTCGACTCTGCCATTGATGAAATGAAATAATTGAAAAAGGAATTCACAATCGATTCACGAAACTTAACGAGATTGCTAATCGAAATCAGTTCACGTGCTTCATCTTCATCGCCCGCTCTGATACCATGTCAAAATACTAGAGAATCAGTGAGATGCAGCTTGAGCTAGTAAGCTCTTCAATGGCGGAAACTTCGAGAGAATATGCAGAAGAGTTGGGAAGAAAATGATAACCGTCTATTTCATTACTCTCGTCAGTTAAATATATATACAAGTGTCTAACTACTTAACTAACTAAGAATAATTATACAGCTAATGACAGCTAAGCTAATAACAACTAATCATAACAAACATAACTAACTATGAGGGTGTGTATATCATAAGAAAATATTTATAGATATTTAATAAAAATACAAGATTAGAGTAAAAAAAACTACTAGATTTGCATCAACTAATAAACTCTAGATCCACCCGACTTGTGGTATTATAAGTTTCTACTCTTCTTAAAAGCGTGCAATAACATAAATACCAATTCAAACAAATCTTTCGAAGTCGGTATCTCAAATTGTTTCACATGTTATAGTTCCCTTCCTAATATATATCCGTGGAATTCTCATCTTCGTCTACACCCTTATAAGAAAATTTCTTATATATATACTAGTTTCTTGTCACGTGCGTTGCACGTGTATGTTAAGCTATAATTTTATAAAATAATAATTTTATTAAAATAAAGATTTAAGTAAAATATTTCTCACAAAAATCTTCATCAAAATATTTTTCTTTCCGTACAAAACTTACCCAAATTAGAAAGATTAGACATTATAAAATTGAGAATATTAAAATTCTGTGAAAAGTAGTCAAGAACTAATATCTAATAAATCAAAAGTAGTAAGCAACATCACACACATCGAAAATATTTAACTTATCAAAGTGTAAGAGTACACAATCATCTTTTGAAAGGTGCATGGATCAATAGAATTAGATCATTCCTTCTAAGTTATGGCAAAAATACAATTGGCTCCATAGGCCAATACTCTTATTTATTTTCTATATATTTATCCACTAATGAAGCAGACTATTCGCTAGAGGTATTCTTTTCAAAATATTTGGATGATAATTAGCGTAGACTTTATCCAGGAATTTAAGGCTTTAAACAAAAACTCATTGTGACTGTATAATTAGCATAGCAACTACCATATATGCTACATGAAAACTTTAGTGCCATAAAAAAATACGCAAAATAAAAAGTTCGTTTGTAGTTTTCATTAACCTTGCGTGCACTTCTAGCTAATTCTTCAAAATAATATCAGACATTAAGTCTAGTATGAACTTTTAATCCTAAGCCAAGTATATCCACACTTCAAATATTCCAAGTGCCATTTTCATGTGTAACATCTATCTTAACATTTGTAGAAATAAGATTTCAGTCATCACCTTGTAGTGAATTTTTTTATGCCAAAACGCATTACATTGTGCCGGCTGCCGGGAAAGGTTTATGTCTACCTCATGACATGGTTGCAAAAGGCTTGGTTCTTATTCAGTCTTTTTTTTAAAAAAATTGCAAAAAAGTCCTACAATAAACCGCGAGAGATGAACATAAATCCATAGTAGTGGATCACTAATTCTAAGTTTGGAGTATGGTTGGTGTCTCTGTTTCCATTCATGTAATGCCAAGTATAAATTGTTATTTCTTTGCAAGTTATCTCAATATTCCTACATATTAGTTTGTGTCATAATATAAAATCTATAGTGAAAGTGAGGATATGTGGTACTCCATTAAGTTGAGAGAAAATATTGGCATGGTGCTTGTTCGGTTGTGTGCAATTTTTCCCTATAGTATGATAGAAACAAAAAAAAATACTCTTTCTTATATTAATAACTAATTAGAATGGTCACAATTTCAACTGCAGGGCGAAAGTTTGAGTACCACTGGTCTCACGATAATTGCTTCCAATGTGAGCCTTCCTTTACCCCCTGTAATCTATTGATATTCTTTGATTTCTTCCTTTATTGGTTTAAAATTTTCCTCTAGATGCTCTGCTCTCGATTGATCAAAGGATCATAGAATATATGGTTTAACTGTTACACCCCATATTTTCGTACGCGAAAGTACGCCATAAGTAAATTGATATAAGCTCGAAAATAAAATATTACATCCCGCATTTTCGTATGTTAAAGTTTCGTCGTAAGTTAATCGACGTAAGTTCGGAAATGAGATTATTTTGAGATTATAAGCATTATGTGATTTCAAACAAGTGATGAGTAAATTAGTAAAGATGAGAGAGTAAGCAAATTGAAGAAAAAGAGTTTCGTTGAAGGTTGTCGTTTTGAGATAAAATACGGTCCAAGCTATAATACCCCATATTTATGAACTAGTGTCATACAAGGTACCACATGACCATGATAGTAAGATGTATAAAGTGTATTAAAAGTGAGTAGTATTTTAAGTAATTAGAGATCATTCTTAATTATATGAGTAATTAGTTAATTATTAATTTAACGGAAGATTAACCATGTAATTAAGAAATTATGGATAATACCTTAACAGCCCCAACGCAGCAGCCAAGAGCATTAGTTAAATATGACTCTTTAAGTCATAGAGTAATGTGGCACCTTATGAGAAATTGGTGGCTTAGTCAACCCCTGACGTGGGACACACCTAAAGGTTAAAGACAACCTTTCTAATTCACAATTGAGTTGCTCATCTTAAAGAAGAAATCTTCAGCAAAGGTATTGTTGCAATAGCAACGTGATTGCCTCAAGCATGTGGGATTTACGATTCGAAGGGAGTACGGTATAATCTTTCTCAAGAATATCATACGGATTTTTCCTTACCTCGATCCGCCGTTGCGTATTTTCGCAAAAGATGTGTTAGAGGGATTGTCAAGAGAATCGACTCAAGTATGTTAAGGCTATCCCTTCTTTCCTTTTGGCATGATCCATACGTCACAAACGAAACGAACAAATGCATAACTTTCATAAATGACTCTATTCATAGAAATACTAGAAGTGCCTATGTTATTGATTCCTCATGTGTGCTATTGTTTTATCATTTGTTCATGGGTCTCAGAAAATATGTAAGTTGATAAAGTTTATTTTATGATATTAATCAAAGGCATATTGATCTTGTGACATTCTGAGAAATCTTATTAACGCACTTCTTATGCATTTCATGCATTTATACATGTATATTGACCCATGACCAGATGGCGTTATATACGCGTATATTATATATATATGGGATATAGGAAAAGGTTACGACGTTATATACGCACCACCACCTGATCAGCTGGTATACCTTGATGATTTGCCCAAAGTGGCCGAGATAATATGATGGGATACCCTCAAAGATTTGATGATGTTATGAACGCATATACCTATGCATGGTAGGATATTTATACGCATATGCATGACATTGTAAATATTAAATAATTTACAGAGCTAACTCAGACTTACATGTCGAGTTCTTTACTCAATGTTTCTCTCATGACTTTTATTTACTGATGTTCATTCCTTACATACTCGGTACTTTATTTGTACTGACGTCCCTTTTGCCTGGGGACGCTGCGTTTCATGCCTGCAGGTCCCGATAGATAGGTTGAGAGTCCTTCAAGTGGGCTATCAGCTCAGCGGAGGGTATTGGTGTGCTCCATTTGCTCCGGAGTTGCTTATTTGGTCAGTATGATTAGGATATATATTGATTGGTATGGCGGAGCCGTGTCCCGACCTTTATGATAAGTATGTACTCTTAGAGGCTTGTAGAAAGATATCATGTATACGGATACTTGTATGACCCCGTCGGCCTATGTTTTAAGTATATAATGGATCACATTGGCCTTATAGGCTTGTATGTCACAGGTATGAGTTTCTATATCAGGTTGGGTTATTCTATGTCGGGGGTTTCCTCATGTTTACTCTGTTTATCTTATGACACTCATTCTGGCACACATACCTATGATGATTTAATAAGAAAGATATGTTACGTTGGGATTCGGTTGAGTAAGGTATCGGGTGCCCGTCGCGACCCATCGGTTTGGGTCGTGACATTAACTGAGTGTATACAATCGAAATCGGGCTTGATTATTACATGACAGATCGGACTCGGAATGAGAAGAGTCGAGGATCGACCCCGAGTCTCGTCAAACCAGAACACGAGGTCAGAACGTCCGTCCTAGAGAACATTGAGTCCATGATCCCGGAATCGACCCCGACCCCGAGTAAGCTCGAGGAAACATTGTCGGTATAACCAATAGAAGACCAAAATAACGGAAGGCCGAAATATCCGTAACCGGTGAGATATCGCGGCGGGAATCTTATCACGTATCAGTAGGGAACCGGCAAATCAGCAAACCAGGAGATTATTACCTTTTATAGAATTGTACCTAAAATAAGACTCCCCTACTATATAACAGGGGTCCGGTTACTTGTAGAGCACATGGTAACACGCATCCCAAAAGAAATATATTATTATTCTCGTCAAGTTCTTGTGACTCTCTTGTTGTTTCTGTTCTGATATCAATAAAAGCATCTTTGGCTCGAGGGTGTCAAACCTTCCTAGGCTAAGACTGTTCAACTTGTGTGGTTAGCATTTACTTATCCATTACTTATTTCAATTGTAATCTGATTTGTCGTCTTGTATCAAATTAAATCACATATCCTTAAAACCACTTATAAATTGACATCAACCTACAATAATCTTTCCCCTTTTTCAACTCGGTGTCAGTATGCTATGCCAAATTCACGCTGCAGAGTTTCTAATTGACCATTGATTAAAAGATAAATTGAATCATGAAGGAAACGTAAAAGAGAAATTCAAGAGGAACCAGATTTATGGTTACATGAATTTCCTAAGCAAACAACTTTAAAGTTAGCAAGATTTCCTTTCTGAACTTACGCTGCTAGGGGATTCAACTGATGGAAGCGAGTTCGGTTCATGGGAACTCGTTGTTAACTTCCCCACCAATTGCTTTTAGTCATCCACCTGAAATTATAAGCCCGTTGTAAATAGCTGATAAGTTTGAAGTGCTGAAAAATATTTTTAAGTATTGGAATTGATTTTTAAATAAGCATTTACGTGTTTGGATAGACGTGCTGAAACTGATAATAAGCAGTTGATGTGTTTGGTATAAAAGTGCTGATAAGTTGTTCTTTTTTTAAAATGACTAAAATATCCTTAAAAACTTTACAAAAGATTATAAATTAAAAAGTTTCTTTGTAAAGAAAAAGATGAACAATGAATATGGAATGAAAAGAAAGTTAGAAAATTTATTTTGGAAAAATTATTTTGTGAATTAGAAAATATTATTAAGGATAAACTAATAAAAGTTTTGGTCAAACTAAAAGTACTTATCAGTTAAAAAGTCATAAGTTGGGGGTGACCAACTTATGACTTATGGCTGATTTTAGCTTATGAGCATTTGACTTATAAGCATTTTGTGTATTTACCAAATGCGTAAATAAGTCAAAAGATGCTTATAAGCTACTTTAACCGCTTTGTTTCCCTAAAATTTGCATGGTTCTCTTTTAGATGTTACGAAGCAGAGATGCATTCTGCCAAACAAAAGGCTGCCACCGTTTCGTTAATTCTTGTAGCACCTTTTCGTTTGGGATGTTGCCAACCGTAGGTTTTCTTTCTTTTTTCCAATTAGGGTATTTTAATGTTAGAAGGACATTTATATAATTTAACTTTATCTTTTGAATTTTCATGCTTTTATATATATATATATATATATATATATATATATATATATATATATATATATATATATATATATAAAAAAAAGAAACTAAAGAAGTTTTTTTAAAACTAATAAATTCATGATATATGGCTACTAGAAGACTAAAGACTTGTACCATTTCAGGAAAAAATCTCTCGGCTCTCAAACATCAAAGTCAATTATCCCATTACTTTGAATAAACGACACTACCCCAAGTCATGATCCATATATATGTCACCTTACTTTTCATGCAAATTAAAGCAATATTAGGTTTCGTATGTTTTGATTTATATCTATATACTTTTCGATGATTGCGTCTATATATTATTAGTCTCCTCCAAAAATAAAGAAGTTTCTAATAATTTGTGTTTATGTAATGAAATTCCAAGAGTGAGTGATCATCTTGCATTGTGTTGAGGTTTGAAACTAAGGTCAAAACTTGAGAGGTTACAACGCTTCAGATGATGTTAAAGTCCCACGCACTAAGATAAATATCTGAATGACCTTCCGACTGTTTTAAAATTTGTGCCTGTTAAATATAATTACTAGTATAATAAAGACTTCACATTAAAAATCCATAATTTCAAATGCCTCCAATCTGATAGATTTTATACCCATGTTGAAGAATTAACCCAAATAGCCGTTCACCCAACCGCTTAGATTAAAAATAGTCAGCAAAATCTTAGTTAGCCCCTTAAACTTGGCATGTTTTGTAAAATAAACATATAAACTTATGGGGTGACCAGATAGACACTTGAACTCGTCCAAAGTGTAATTTTTAAATACCTATGTCCAACCTGGCATACCGCGTGTTGTATCTTTACTGATGAGCGCGTGATAGCTATTTTAAAGCTGTTGAATCAGAAAATTAACAGTAAAAAATTCCTCTTTATATAACCCATACCCAACACTACTTTTCCCCAATGATTAAAAAAAGCCCTAACCCCTAATATTCCTCTTTTCCATAGCTGAAAACACCATCGAAGCCAAAATATTTCAGTGGTCATTTGATGTGTTTTCTTTTACATCTCTCTTAAATCACAGTAGATGCTTCCATATATTTTCCTCTCTAACTCGTTATCTCCCTTCTCCAGACAAGTTGACGATGATTTTCCATCATAAAATAAAATCTCCACCTTTACATGATTTCCTTTTGATTTTGCTGAAGTTTGGATGAAATTTAACTTTAGAATTACAAGAACTGTGATATAAATTAGGTAGGGAATGAGATGAGAGTTGGGTCTCAGAGAGAGAAGATGAACAAATGAAAGGTATTATTTGGTTTTAGACTATTATTTGCTTACATGGAAAAGAAAATACATGTGTTAACATATTATTCGTTCATTTGCCATGTAAGTGGCATTTGGACCTCACGCACAAAGTCTAACATAAAGAGGGTGTTTAAAAATTACACTTTGGATGAGTTCAAGTATCTATCTGGTCACCCCATAAGTTTATATGTTTATTTTACAAAACGCGCCAAGTTTAAGGGGCTATCTAAGATTTTGGCCTATAATATATGCATAATTTGTGTATTATATGTGTATAATTGTATATAATCAACGTATAATCTATGTATATGATTAGAAAAAGTAAATAGTGAATATAGACGGCTATTTGTGTAAAATTAAGATTTTAAGATCATTTGTTATGTGGTTCGAATGGCTACCATATATAGTAGTAATGCCTCACGCATTATCATGCAATATATAGAGTCGAGTCTCAAATTTGGCCTCATTTTGAAATAGATTCTCTCTCCTCATTATAATCATTCACTTAGTTTTTGTTTACTTGACAATAATTTCAATTTTTTTCCAAGTGGGAGGGAAGATAAAGAAGAAGGTTCCTTCGCGTAGATGATATTTCTACTAAGGAAAAAGTCTTTACCCTCTTCTATAAGTTTTATAATATACTAAATTGTTGTCCTTTTGGGTTTTCCTGTATTTTAAGTCAATGGGTGATCACTCATATATACAAAGACTCCGTCCATTCAAAGACCTTTTGCCCCTGAAACAACAAAGTCAATCCTCATGACTTTGACCAAATTAAAGGAACACACAGTCTTGAGCCTCCTTAATTAATTAATTTACATCATCTTCTTTATATATATATATATATATATATATATATATACTTCTTGTACGGTGACGCCGGCCCATACACGGGCCACCAATTTATAATTATCTTCCTCTTCTTCTTCGGACTCATCCTTTAATCGGCAGATTGAATCAGCAGACATAGCACCAGTGTCCCCCCTGGGCTTACGAGAAGAAGAAGACGAAGATGTTCCACTTCCAGGGTTTCGGTTTCATCCGACAGATGAAGAGCTTGTTGGGTTTTACCTTCGAAGGAAAGTTGAGAAAAGACCGATCGGTTTACAACTTATCAAACAGATGGACATCTACAAATATGACCCTTGGGATCTGCCTCGTATGTCTACTTATTACTCTCTCTTAATTTCTTTAATTTGTTTTACAGTTCCGTTTTGCTTCTTTCATTTCTCTAGGTTTTTCTTAAAGAAAATATGACCTAAAAAAAAAAGTATAATAGATGTTTAGGGTGTGTGTTTGATGTAACAAAAATATCATAACACCGTTTCGTCGGAAAATTTTACTAAATATATGTATTAATAGTGTGAGGAAACGGATACGTAGAAAAAAATGACATCATTTGGCACAAAGTTACGTTATGGTGTGTTGGTTATGTTCCTAATTTTACTCTAAGAGGTCAGAGGTTTGAACCTCATGATCTAACACGTATATTTTGTAAATATTTGAGAGAGCCTCTGTGGTTAAAAATTGTAATATTAGACACGATAGAAAAAAGAAAAGAGTTAAGAATTATTACAACTATCCAACAAATATATATATATACTCGTCATTGGTTTTGAATTTAGAACTAGTACGTACTTCTATATATATATATATATATATATGATCAGGACAGAAGAAGATTTGTTTAAAATTACACATTTGCATGTAAAGATTTTCTAAAAGGTTTTATATATGCTATAAATTTAGAGTCGTTTATTTAATTTGGATATGTCAAAAATATGTGTCTACTTCGACATGCAAATTGTAGTAGAGAATTGAAGAGGCAGCACATGCACAAAAAGCGTTTGACCTTTTAGCACTGAATATCATTGTATACGTACTTTTAACGAGTCGTTTAATTATCTGGATGTTTCAGAGGCTAGTAACAAGGGAGAAAATGAATGGTACTACTATTGCAAAAGGGGAAGAAAATACAAGAACAGTGTAAGACCTAACAGAGTGACGGCGGGTTCTGGATTTTGGAAGGCAACCGGTATTGATAAATCTATTTACAGTAAAGGAGAAGTCATAGGACTAAAGAAATCATTGGTATATTACAGAGGCAGTGCTGGAAAAGGCACAAAAACTGAGTGGATGATGCACGAGTTTCGTCTTCCAAACCTTCATTCAGCTAACACCATTGCTCAAGAAGCTGTAAGAAACTTCAAAATTCATACTACTCGTTTCGTTTCATTTTACGTGTCTTAGTTTGATTTAAGAATGTTAAATAATAGTTAAATGGCCAAGCTTCTTTTTTTGGTTGCCAAAAGTGCTTTTTTCCCAACTAAACTAACCGTGTTTGACCAAGCTTTTTAATTAGAAGGAAAAAGTGTTTTTAAGTAGAAGCAAAAATAATCTTTGAGAAGCAAAAAAAAAGTACGTGGCTTCTTTCCAAATCACTTGTGGGAAAATCACTTTTAAAAAAAATACTTTTTACAAGGTTTGGTCAAACACTAATTGTTGTCTAAAAATATTTTTTTAATTATTTAACTAAACACAACATGTTTCTCACTTTCTTTTTTGGTTCAAACGAAGATACCAAAAGCACTTTACAAAAAGAAACATTTGAAACTAAACTTATTTTAGAAGTTTGGCTAAACATGCTATCATACTAATTCACTTTTGTTTATCAACGGAATCTAAATCTTCAGAATTAAGTTTGCCAAGATGGGATATATAGTTGTTATTAATCGATATATTTTCTTAAGCTAAATAATCATCTCTCATTCCGTAATTTTGATAGTTTACGAGGATATAAACTTATAAGCATGCCAGCATTTTTGTTGCCTGACGTATAAGTAATCAAGCTTATCATAATCTATTCTAATATCAGAATCTCTAATATCATATTGTATTATATGACAATACTGTCAATCTGGTACCATGCTATTAAATAAAATATAATTTTATCTACAATTAATATATAATTCTACATGCATGAATTAAATTGAAAATCTCTTTCCAGGAAGCATGGACTCTTTGTCGTATCTTGAAACGAAATGCTTCATATCGAAAATTTATACCAGATTGGAAAGTAGCAGCAGCAACGCCGCAGCCCAAAATATGCAGCAGCAATATTGATTCTTCAAAAAGTTCTCAGATTTACATCAGTTTTAGCACACCTCATGTGGTCAAACAGAATACCTGTAGTGATCATGTTGAAAATAAGCAGCTGTTAAACGTAGGGCAACAAAGCTCAGGATCTGCAAATGATGAAAGTATGCTATCGATCTCTACTGTTGCAACTGCATCCAATTCGAATAGTCCTCTCGACTTTAATGAGTGGTTAGAGCATGGGAATTGGGATGAACTTAAATCTATTTTCGAGCTTTCTTTTGATCCTTTCTTTTAATTTTCTACTATGGTTAAGCTCGACATGCATTGTAATATACTGAGTTTTCCTTTTCCTGCTGGATATAACTTATATAACCTCGCAGTATTTTAATTTAAGCTCTGAGTGTATTTGAACATATATATTCTAGTGCTTTATTTTTCAGGTTACTAGATGAACTTACCGTAGACGGTATCTTTTTCCTCCTCAGATGATCTAATTAATAATATTAGTTAAACACTTAATGCTATATCGACTAGACTTACATGTCGGAGTTTTAGGCCATTAAATCATGTGAACATACAGGTATTTGTAAAGAATTTTTTATACTATCAGGTCATATAAATTAAAAGATATTTACATGTAAGCTTCCTTAAATTGTAAATTTATAATCTTGAAAATAAGACAGGTCACCTGCTAATGACCATGTATATGACTTAAACTCTTTACAAAATGAATTAATGGGATTAGCAATTAAGATGAGTCTCACAGTCACAAATTAGTGAAACGCCTGAGTGCATGTAATTTAGATGGCTTCTAGTCTCTATAAGATTTGGTGTATTAATTCCATGTTCCAGAAATATACCAGTTCATGTTTTATTGATTTCTGTTGCTAGCTTACCTAGTGTTTTCTTGGTCCGAAAATTTTAGTACTCGTTTCTTTTGAATCTATAGCCTCATTTTGCTTAGGATATAACTTATATACATTAACGTTATAGATAATATTTACATTATCAGTGCATTTAGCTGGTTAAAACAAGCTATTCAGGGGTGACATTAAAAAAAATTAGAAGTATGTTATTATCATTGATTGGTTCCACAAAGCATCATTATTTGACAAATAATCATGATCAACAAACTAATTTAGATGTGGATAATATTGCTGAAGGAGATTAATAATAATCATCCACAGTGTTTCACAGTATACTTTTGAAATGATCATTAAGCAACGTGTTCAAGACAAACTTTCCTTTGACTTCAAATAAAAGTTATAATTATTGCAACTGATTTACTTCCCTGGCTGCTTTTATATCTCCAACCCTTACACAAAATAATACATGCACTTATACTCGATGGAAAACCAAAAGATCCTGAAGTGGATGGGAGAAATCTTTCTACTCAATGACTACTGATGATTTGTTGAACAAATTTGCTGCAATTTACCAAGGTTTCATTTACATTGAGATTGTAAATTCCCATTGAAGTTTGATTTCTACTGCCTTGAGTCATTAATTATGCTTTTTTGATTTCTATGTTTTTTTTGTTCCTAAACAAGTAAGCTCTTTGTGTTATCTGCGCTTTACTAAACCTAATTGACAGATCAGGAATGAATCGATGTGCTGCTGGCAGTTTCTTTCTTATGTTGCAAGTAAAGAAGCTCTAACATTTCCCTATCCATACACAGACGAGATGATGAAGAATTACTGGAAACAAAGACTAAACCAAAAGAGTAAATGATAAGTACAGAGAGAAGAATAATTGATCCATGTCAGTAAATTATTTGTAACACAAAGCAACGACATTTATCAGAGCCAGTACACAGAGCAAAACTATGGACCTCACCCATCATCACAACAAAGGGGGAAAAAGAGCGTGACCCCATTTCCAAAATCGCCAGATACTAAGACTAGCTGACAGGCATGGATGGGAAGGTCCTCCAGAATTCTAACGTCAACATGGTGGCCGAAGGAAGATACAAGATAGTGACAACACAGCAATTTACACAGCTGCAGGTTTTACAAGCACAAGCAGGCTTTCTAAGTAGTATTCCTTATCTAGAGCTCTTCGATTTCTTTTTAGATGGCCTGCTGGAACCTGCAATAAATTCCTCCGCATCGATCTTGTCAATTGATTTTTGCTTCCTAAACTCCTTTGCCTTTTTCTGCAGCAAGACCAATATGAATGCATCAAATCATTAGCAATCCAAGAATCAAAGTCCAGACACAGAAGGCTGCATATTTTAATACATCTATGAAGAGCATCATATGTTTTGTTTACCTTCAATGACGATGCCATGGCAGTGACGTCATCTTTATCCACATTGGACACGTTTTGGTTATGTGTTTTTGGTTCCTGTAAAAGTGCATACAAACAATGTTCAACAGAAAATGCATATACGGAGTGCAAAATAAAAATGCCCTGATGAGATTATGTGAATACAAACCTCAGGTGGAACAAAAGCTTCTTCCCGTTTTTTCTTGTTTTCGGCAACTCTCTCTGCCTGTTTTTCTTGCTTCTCTTCCCACTGCTTTGCTAACTTCTTTTTGTCACTTAAGAAGTATTCACCACTTTCCAGTTGTTGATCAATCTACAATCAAAAAGATTATATATGTTAGATTAAATTAACAGCGGATATATCTTAATCCCTGTCACTGTAAGAGAAGACGAGACAACTGAAAATTTAAAGATAAAAATGAATAAACCACAAAATCCAGTGAGACAATAGTGAGCAAAGAAGTAGCAGGATATACAGCAGAATTACTCTCTACAACACCACACCAATAATTGCCAAATGACAATTTACACAGCACTTAAATGTAGTGCAGAGAGTATATGATGCTTAGCATAATACTCTACACATAAAAGAGATATAGAAGAGAACGAAATAAATGGACAAGAAGTGACCTTTTATAGAACCAAAAAGATAACTCACCTTACTAGGTTGCTGAGGTGGTGGGAAGGGTGTATATGGTTTCTTTTCTTTGGTCTTAACTTTCTTTTGTTTAACATTCTTCCTGAATGGACAAAAACGAACAAAATAATATTTAAGCTTTGTAGTTGGAACTGCAGAATAAAAAGTTAATACGACTCCAACACCATATGCAAAGATGCCTTACTTCTTAAACTGCGGAAGAAATCTGTCCCAGTTCTCATTGGCCAGAGCTGGATTTTTTGCAAGCTCTCTCCTCAGCATGAGGATCTACGGTCACAGAGATACGTCAGGGGAAGTGCATTAACAGACCTTTTATCCATAACATACTGTAATAAATAGTTGAAGACCCTACAAAATTCAATTTTATAATCAGGCTCGGTTACCTTGATATGATGTAGAGGATGCATTTTGTTCAGTACACAGTCCTCTACAATCCTCCTCACTTGCTTTAGACCTTTAAAGGAACCCATAGCAGCAACCGTGTTTCCCTAGTCAATTTTAGGCAAGATTCAGGTTTGTTCTCAACTATATTTTATATCATACACTTTAAGAGTCAGTAATAAGGCCAAAGCTTTGACCTAAAAGAAGAAAATGAAAAGGACACTAAATTTGAGATTTACATGTAAAGCAAGTTATCAGATGGGTATACCTGGACAAGAATATAGCAGCCGGTCAAAATTTCCAGGGCCTACATCCAAAGTGATACATATCAAGCTATATGGCAGAAAGTAATAATTCAGCATGATGTGTCAGTATATTCACCAACATTCAAGCAATCTATAACTCTACGTTTTATAGCAGATTTGGTCTGGATGAGTGGCTGGCACAGGTAGGGGGTAGGACTAAACCTACGTGATTCTGGTCAAGGGTCATCCATTTACCAGGCAATACCCATGATTAACTACTAATGTAAAGGAGCAGTAAAATTATTACCCACAATCAGATAAACTATCTACTGTTCAGTTTAATTTTTGGCAGTTCAGTATTACATATCCATATTACTGATTCAAGACAAATATTCTGGGAAAATCTTCCAGTTGGAAGTTGGGCCATTCACTATGAATAAATAAATCATTCTAACAGGTAAGCAAATACAGAAACAAATGCTCTCCAGTTCAAGCGTGGTCCAAAGAAATCAGAAAATACTCCTTGACAAAATGATCCTTAGTCAAGAGAATGGTATTTTGGCTCAGTCCTACATAACACTGGCAGTAGAATGTTCTCCTAACCAATTGCAATTGTCAGAGAATGGTGCAAAAGCCAATTCACCAACCTTTAAAGTTGACGAGTTGGGACCCACAAGATATTGTCTGCGTTTAACAAAGCACTCCTGCAAAAAAAAAGTTTAATAACATGAATTTGGACAACGCCAACCAAATGCACATGACCAGGAATACCAACAAAATTCATTATCTAACAATGAGTATTACATCCCATTATTATCACTATTTTTTCTATCCTGATTCCAATTTATATGCCATTGTTTACTTGTCCAGGACATTCCAAATGTTTGACACTATTCAACTAACAATACGATTTTTACACAACACTCAAGCATTCACATTTTGAACTTTTATATGAGGTCTTTCCTATGGAACTTCCTTTGCAGCCACTACTTTAATATTTTCTCCACTGCCACTAATATAATATATAAGTCAAATTAACATCTTAAACTCTATGCCTAGTAAAATACAGTCATATAAAATGAAATGAAGTAGTATTCTACAAAAACCACCATTTAGTTCAAGCAAGAGTTAGTCCAATCATGCACTGTACTTCTCAAAAGCTTATCTCACCTTTACATCTTGCTAACAACTTATCTCTATTTTTTTTATAATGAATAACAAAAAGCTAAAAGGGATAACTAATGACACCCACATGTTCCAAGATTTATAGTGAACTAATCTTAAGTTTCAACTCTTAGATTAATATGCATGCCAGCCAAAGTTAAATTAAGATATGTAATCTAGGGGAAGAAAGCAGTCTTTAATCAAGAGGAAGCTTAATGTTATTTCATATTTGAGTTACAAATCTCCCAAAAATTATAGGTAAGAAATATAATTAATAACTTAAATATATCTTGTAAGTTCAGAAATAATATCCATTTTACTAGTACCTTTTATGTAACAGTGATAACCAACAAGGCAAAAGGAAACATACTCACTGCATACAGTGCAACAATTCAAGATGCCTTTGTGAAGAAATGGTCGGCCCCACGGTGTGGGATAATACTGGGTATGTTGTTGTTGTTTGTAAAGAAATGGTCGACAGGCAAACCTTGAAATAAATCTCATGCTAAGGAGAGCAGAGGTTCAAAAGTCTCTTCAAGGCATATTTTTGGGAATAGCTGCTGGGTGAACAAATAGGCGTGCGGTCGAGTGACAGGGGGCTTACTAGTCCTCTCATACTTGTCAAAAGAATATGTAATATTGTGAATGAGCATACTTATCAAAAAGTGTGTATATAGAGTGAAAGAGCATTCTGATTCTACGAACGTTCAACAAAGTGTTTGACAACTATATTAATGCATGTTCTCATCAAGATCATCCACCAGATTATAAATGAAACTGAATACATGTACTTAATTTAAGTAGGGATAGCATAGCCCACCTTGTTGCGAACCAGGCTGCCAATCTTGATGATATCACATTGCATCTCATCATTCAGGATTTTGATAGCCTGCAAAAGCACATTTCTTTTGAAATTAACTAAAAGATGAAGAGACTATTGAATGATAAAAACAGATAAAAATAGTGAAGAAATCCTACAACTTAACATTCAAATTCCAGTGGAGACAAGTTATATGGAGCAAGAACGAAACATTTGTCAATAAATGAATGTATTTTCGCTTCTCCTGTTATACTACAGATGGCGGAAAATGATAAACAAAAATAAATAATAGAAAAGTAGAATAGAAGGACATTGAACAATATGCAATAGGCAGCTGAGTGCAGATTTGCTTCCTGTGAAACAAAAATCCAAGCAGAAAGAAGATGAATTGTTCAGATGAGCAAATAAAGTGACACCTAACTCTCAAATATCACATAACAGTGTCTCGGGAAATTCGTGGACCATTAGAGGCTACAAATTTTGGGTATTTACTTATTAACACACTTTTTTTATAACCATTTCCACTGCACGACCATTGCGATTATGCGTAAGATAACCACTGGTCAAAATAAATATAGGATGGCAAATAACTTTGTAATCCATGCATTGAAACAAGGTGATACATGCATAGCAAGTCCAACCTTTCCTGGTTTATTGATAATAATAAAAAAGTCAAGCCTTTCCTGGTATTGAAACAAGGTGAGTACTATTCCATAAACTGAAGCAAGGGCTCACTCCTAAAACAAGGCTATTTACTGATTATTACTATTTAAAAAAAAAGTCTAACCAAGCATGTTAGCATGCGAAATAAGAAGAGAATCAGCGACGATGAGAAACAACAGGGATAAAAGAAATACAAACCTGGGGAGCAGGGACACTTCTTGACAAAAGTTTTACAAGATCCCTAGCTTTTACTATAATATAGGGATCCCTTGTCTTCATAGTAGTAGAAACAGTCATGGAGCCTTCAACCTGACCAGCAACAGAAGATAAAAGAAACAGATAATACAACTTGCAAAAGTGCCGACTTTTTTATGAAGTAAATTGCATTAGTAAGGCATCAAGAAGATGCATAAATACAAAAGGGATCAAAAGGCTAAGCTCTAGAACAATTCCTACAAGGAGCTAACAGCGCAAAAAACCTGTCAAACAACAAAAGGCTAGCTCCAAATCAGTATCTATGCTAATATCAGGGAGCTAACAAAATTCAAAAACTCTTTACAGGGGTGTGAAAATTTCAACTTAACAATGCAGATCTAATATTAGTGCTCATCAGAGAGGAAATGTCAGAAAAAATTTCTGGAAAAGGAATAATAAAGTAATAGACAGTCAAGGTAATAGTGTGTGATGCTCTTTGAAGTTGCTGACAAATCACGAAACTTGGAAAATTACCAGAATACAACCTCTATCAACAACACCAACAAACCCAGTATGTTCCCAACAGGTGGGGTCTGGGGAGGGTAGTCTGTACGCAAACCTTACCCCTACCTAATGCAGGTAGAGAGACTGTTTCCAATAGACCCTCGGCTCAGAAAGGGTGAGAAGAAGAAGAAGAAAACCAAGAAAGGAAGAGAGAAGAAAAAGAGGGAGATAATAGATAAGTAGTACCAAATAATAGCAACAGGGAATACAATACCTGAGGCGAACACAACCACATAACGCAATAAAAATCTAAGAATATGAAGGGACTTGCGTGCTACTAAGACTATCGGTGAGCAACTAAAAAACTACTCACTAACCTTCTACCCTAATTCTCGACCTCCACACCCTCCTATCAAGGGTCATGGTCCTCAGTGAGCTGAAGCAGTGCCATGTCCTATCTACTCACCTCTCCCCTCTTCTCAAACTCGCCGTGACCAACCTCTCACACCTCCTAACAGGAGCATCAACGCTTCTTCTCTTAACATGTCCGAACCATCTCAGCCTCGACTCCCGCATCTTGTCCTCCACGGAGGCTACTCCCACTCTGTCCCGGATAACTTCATTCTTAATCTTATCTCTCCTGGTACACCCACACATCCATCTCAACATCCTCATCTCTGCTACTTTTATCTTTTGCACATGGGAGTTCTTGACTGGCCAACACTCAGCCTCATACAGCATAGTCGGTCGAACCACCACTCTATAAAACTTTCTCTTAAGTCTTGGCGGCACATTCTTATCACATAAAACACCGGAAGCGAGCCTCCATTTCATCCATCCCGCTCCAATGCGATGTGCGACATCTTCGTCAATCTCCCCGTTACCTTGGATAATAGACCCGAGATACTTAAAACTAGCTCTCTTGGGGATAACTTGAGCATCAAGCTTTAACTCTACGTCTGCTTCATGGGTCCCGTCACTAAATTTGCACTACAAGTATTCTATTTTGGTTCTACTCAACTTGAAACCTTTAGACTCCAAGGTCTGTCTCCAAACCTCAAACCTCGCGTTAACTCCGCTTCGCGTCTCGTCAATCAACACTATATCATCGGCAAATAGCATGCACTAAGGCACCTCCCCTTGGATGTGTCGCGACAGTACATTCATCGCCAAGGCAAATAAAAACGGGCTAAGAACCGATCCCTGGTGCAACCCCATCACAACAGGGAAATGCTCTGTCACCACCCACAGTCCTCACCCGAGTCTTAGCACCATCATATATATCCTTAATCACCCTAATATACGCTACCGGAACGCCGCTAGCCTCCAAATACCTCCACAGGACCTCCCTCGGGACTTTATCGTACGCTTTCTCAAGGTCAATAAACACCATATGCAAGTCCTTCTTCCTCTCCCTGTACTGCTCCACTAATCTCCTTACCAGATGAATCGCTTACCAGAATACAACCTCTATCAACGAAATAAACTTCTTTTCTACATACTTTCTCTATGTAGGATACTTATTTCTCCAAAGCCCCCTAACAATGAAATAAATTTCTCAGATATACATGCTTTCTTTATGTGGGTAACTTTTTCCCCAAAGCCTCACCTTAACATCACTTGATATTAAGTAGATAACAACTAAACAAGATGTTGAAATATGACATAGCAACCTTAACCCAGTAGCACTCAAGATATTTTTTTTTTGGATAATGTAACGTAGAATTTTCATTAAAATAAGTACCAAGAAGGTACTGAGAAGTGTACGAGAGGAAAGGGTTACAAATCTTAACTATGTCCCATGCTGTCCAAAAAGTTCAAAATTGTGACACACTGTCTAACATATGATCCTTACACCATAAGTATAGATTCTTAAACACTGTTTTTTCTATTGTTAAAGGTAAGTATTTAACTTCAGCAATAAGAGAGTGCTGTAAAATAAGTACAATAGATTTCGTAAAAAGCTATGCTTAACAAAAGCAATGTGAGCAACTCAAGACTCCTGTTAAAAACTTGGAGGTTTATCTATAGCCACTTTGAATGAGGAAATCCAAAAGATTTCAACGATAACTTAGATTTCATCGTTTCAACTCTGCACACTCATTATTGTATGCGCAGTTGAACCGCCCTAGGCAAAGCCCCTCATATTAGTTCCCCAGGGAGTTCCAAGAGAATCAATGTTAAGCCAGAGTTTGGGTGCCTGGTGCCCCCGTCAATAAGGTCTAATTCCGGATTAATACTGTTTAATTCAGGATAATGACGTTAAACACTATTTAATATTTTAATTCAGGAATGCAATATCCTAGAGTTAGCACAGAGTAATTTTAATTCTCACCAAAATACATGAGTCAGAGTTAAGCAACCTTGGTTCTCAAGTTCGCAGATACGAGTTAGCACCTTACCGGTTAACAAATAATACATAGTTCTAGAAGTATTCTAATAGTTATAGACAGCAATGAAAATGTGTGTGAGAGGGGGGGGGGGGTCAGAATGACTTACCAAGTTAAGTTCACAAGCAATTCCATGCTCTTTCAAGGCACCTTTTACAATAGGCCAACACTCTTGCAAATATTTCTCTGATAAAAAAGCTCAATTGTTACATATCCTACACTAATGTTTCAATTATTATAGGTTCACAAGAAACATGGATAGCTTAACAAAGAAGTAGAAAAGCATACTTATCAAGAAAAAGTTAAAATGCAAACATCATCAAGTAAGATTACAATTTATAAGGAGAGACTCGGTCAGGCATTAACTAATAGATTCATTGAAATCCCTACCTGCTAAGTGCACCTCCTGTTGTCAGTTCTCGTTAACAAATCATTGAAGAAAGAAGTAACTAAAGAGTGCACCAATAGACATAGCAACTGCCTGCCCTTTCTTCTATTTGGTATCATCAAAACATCAAGTTAAGTTTAACCATATCATGTGCCTGAATATTGGCGAACAAAAAGTTCATATGCTTCAGGCAGAATTTTACACTCTAATGCATAGAGTACAAACAAGATGTGCAACTGTTGGAGCTTTTCATTAAGAAAAGCAGACGCTAATTTCTTTTGGGCAGAGAATATATTTTTGGGACCAAACCTCTGTACTGAGGGAAGAGAGTGGAAAAGGAACTGACGACAACCATCCCACTCTCATTCCAGGAAGGATCAAACTTCTCAACCTTCCAATGGTCGATGCTTGGATCATCCCATGGCTTTGGCTTGTCATGTTTTCCCTTGTGCTTCGGCTTGGGATTCGGCTCTTCATTAACATTGGGGCTTTCCTCATCTGCCATTTTAGTTACTGGACCTGCCCCACAATTCCACAAATTATTAGTCCAAAGTGACATTACAATCCAGAATGGAATCAAAAGAGAAACAGATGCTAGTAGTCATCAGAAGCACAAAGTGCAAAAAGCAAATAGCGCTCCTAAAGCTTTAAGTGTCAATGACGCCCTTCAAGACAGCCAAAAAAATTATGCAACATATGCTTGCAAACTAGGAAGGGAAACAAGCAAAGGGTAAACAGGAGAAAAAACCAAGGGTAGAAACTAGTGGTGCCCAAGATAACATTTAGTTTCCTCTGGTCTCCATTTCCTTCCTCTTTTTAAGACACTAAAACAAACAAAGGGAATTAAAAAAACCTGTTTTTACCCTTCCTTTCTCTCCATCCCCAGTCTCCAAACAATGCTTTAAAGAATATGAAGGAATGGAATGAAAAGTAAAGGACCGACAGTGCAATTAACCCAATAATATACTATCTTACTCCAAATGTTTCCTCTCCAGTACTTTCCTTTTCCATTCTAACCAATTCAGCCCTTACAATTAAAAAAATGAATTTCTCACCGCCTATAATATATACTCAAAAATTATAAAGTGATAAAATCAGATCATTATAGATCAATCAAACAGCCAAAGAATTACAAAACTCAGATTCGACACATAAATTGGGTTTCCAATAGCAAAAAAGAGACAGAGCTAAGTTACAACATTTAAGAGCAATCTCAACAATAGAATTATAGCATTCACTATAAAAATTTATTTCATCAAAATGAGGCTTTTGAAGTCCAACTTGTGAGCCTTTTATATACTCAAAAGCAAAAAACATAAATTTTGTCACTGAAAGCAAGCAGCAAAAAAAAAAATCTAGAAATCAGCTGCCTTGTTCTCCGTAAGATATTATTTAAAAACAGTTCTTTCAAAACCAAATACGCCCACACACATGGTTGCTTAAAAATCAAACCATAACCAAACTATTTAAGGAAAATGCGAAGCGGAAAAAAGGAGAAAAGAGACAAAATTCACACCTCGACGGTTCATAGTTATCTTCACCATCGGAAACTATGATTCACAGCAATTAACAATAAGTTCCCCTACAAAAAGTAGAAAAGAGCAAAAAAGAGTTTCAGCATATAAATTGGATTCCAATCAAACAAAAATCCAAAAATTCAACAGCAAAGACCAAAGTATCAGCTAAAACGAGAACAAGAAGAGAATGAGAAAGGAGAAAACATACAAGTGGAGTTGGAGAGGAGGCTGCGTACTGAAACAGAGAAAGAGAGAGATATAGCCGCTGGTTGCTCCTTTTTTTGGTACAAACCCTCTGAGAATTTATAATAGCAGAGGGTGTTTCAACAAGTTTTCGAAAAGTACCCGATGAAATAACACAAATGGTCCTGTTATTTTTTGGAATATGTTTAAAATAATTTCTTAAACATATTTCTGGTAATTTTTGTCCTTTAAATTTGCTAAAAATGGATTCTTTTGATCTCCAACAAACCCTAATGGTTAGATTTAATTTGAACTATCAAGTAAAAATGATTTAAAAAGTAATGCTACTAAAATCCCGTCAAATTCAAAAAAAATGCAATACAAAAAGTTGCACCATACAATGAAAAGGTTTTGATGCACCATATTTTCCTTAGACACCGCTTCGTGAGAAAACGGATACGTACAAGAAAATGACACCACTTGGCATGCATATTGTCTCCTGACGCGTTGATTGTGCACATGATTTTGCTTAAGATTCAATAAAACTAATTGATTAAAACTATTTATTATCTAAAAGTATGATAATTACAACTATTTATTTTCGTTCTTCTGTGGCTTATAAAACATTTTGTGTAGGCCCATGTTACTTACTATCCAACTTAACTTTTTTTCGGGTTTTGCTTCCATTCAGACTCTGACCACCTATCGATCAATGGCTATATTTCATTAGCTTTTGGTCTTCCTCTCTTCATGTGTTGACTAAGACATCATGTAGATACCGTTGCAGTTTGTGTATATTTCATCTATCAGTATTTCAATTGATTATTTGAAGACAGAGATCCAACCTGCAAAATGTAAGTTAATATCAAACAATGCATAGCCATCGCAGGGCCGGCTCTGACATTGTATGAGGTAAGGCAAGTGACTTAGGCCCCCAATTTTGGGGCCATTTTATATATATATATATATATATATATATGTATATATATATATATATATATATATATATATATATATATATTTTTGTATTTTTCATAGTAGAAAAATAGGTTTCAATTTGATTTGATTTGACAATTCTACTTTTTACTCTTCCCAAGTAAATCCCAACGTCACAATTTCATTTCACTCCTCGTATATGATATTCCATATATGAGACATACTTTCTTCCTTCCTCTTATTCATGCTCATCTTTTTTCTACAATTCTACTAGATTTCTTTCTTTCTCCTACAAGCCAACAACTAGATATTTTGGAATCAAAGTCTTCAAACTTCTTGAATCAGTCATTGGGTAATATCATTCTAATTTCTAGTATTATTTTCATTTATTATTTATTATTTTATTAATTTTACTCCATACATATTGTTTAATTTTTTTTTAGAATATAAATATGTCAACAAGAAAATATGAATCTGGTTATTCAAAAATCCAAAAGAAAAGAAAAGTTGAAAGTTTAATAAAATGTCAAAAGAGAGCCGTTGACAAATTTTTGACAAACAATGAAAAAACTAAATAACAAAATGTAGTAGAATGTTCTGTAGATGAACAAGTCACTAACTTAGTTAAGTTAGATGATGACAAAAACGATTGCAGAATGTCAAGAGTAAATAATAATAATTAAAAAAAATTAAGGCCTCACTTTTTATTTTCGCCTTAGGCCCCATATTATGTTGAGCCGCCCCTGAACCATCGTCACAAGATTGGCATGCAAAAAAAAATAAAAATATGATACAAAAGGAATAAAAACAAAAAATGAATTTGGATCGATTTATATAATACTAATAGCCTATTTGGCCAAGTTTCTAAAATCTGCATATTTTGAGATGAGTTTTTTGTAAAAACTTTTCAAAAAAGTACTTTTGTTGAAAATTAGTTCGTGTTTGGCTAATCAATTTGAAAAGCATTTTTGAGCAGCAATTAGTGTTTGACCAAGCTTTTAAAAGTGTTTCTAAGTGTATTTTTTTCAAAAGTACTTTTCAAAAAATTGTTTAGGGGGAGAAGTTACTTTCTTCCGCCTCTCATAAACCACGAGGGTGTTTGGTTTAGTTTATCTACGCGTTTGGTAAACACTCAAAGTGCTTATAAGCTAAAATCAGCCATAAGTCATAAGCTGGTCACCTCCAACTTATGACTTTTCTGCTTATAAGCACTTTTAGTTTGACCAACACTTTTACTAGTTTATCCTTAATAATATTTTCTAATTCACAAAATACTTTTCCCAAAATAAATTTCTTGACTTTCTCTTCATTCCATATTCATTATTAATTCTTTTCTTTACAAAGAAATTTTTAATTTATAATCCTTTGAAAAAAATTCAAGGGTATTTTAGTCATTTTAACAAAAGAATAGATTATCATAACTTTTTAATCAAACACATCAACTGTTTATTATCAGTTTCAACACTTCTATCTAAACACGTAAATGATTATTTTAAAAATCAGTTTCATCACTTAAAAATACTTTTCAGCACTACAAGCTTATCAGCTATTTACAATCAGCTAATCCAAACGGGCTTTATTTCTGCTTCTTCTCAAATTTACTTTTTTTCTTCAAAAATATTGATCAAGCACCTTAACTTTGAAAAAAAATCACTTTTGACCAAGTAAAAAGCTTGGTCAAACGTGCTATAACACTGCCATTAGTCTTTCTCTATATGACTAAAGGTATGCTTTAACAATAAAACAAATTAGTTGTTGTTGTCTTCTTTCTATTTTCTACTATACTAGTTATTACATTTATCTATAATGTTTTAAAGAGTATGTGTGTTTTAACGGAGGAGAAACGAGTAACTTAAGCGGAATAATATTGTGATGAGTCATGGTGGTTTATGTCTTTGAATTTGTTGGGAGAGAAGAGAGAAAATGCCGGTTACTCAATATTAATTTTATTTTTTAATTTAAATTAATATTTTTTCTTAATTCAACTTTATTAATTTTCTCCTGTAACCAATGAAATTATACTTTTAATGTCTTTACAAGGAATTAAAAGATTAATATGAAAATAGTTGAAAAAGGTATGAATAGAAAAAGACACATACATTGGGTCGTTTAGTTGCGGGTTAGAGTTATGCAAGTATTAGTTATACATGTATTAGTTATGCAGAAATAAGTAATGCATGGATTAGTTACGCATGTATTAGTTATACATGAATTAGTTACGTAGGGATTATTTTTTTGAATATTTGGTTTGTTGTATTAGAAATTGATACACATTATATAAAATTTAAAGTTAAATACTTATTTACTGATTTTGTCTCTAATAGATTGAGAAGAGGAAGAGCCTAGCAGTCAGGCATGAGTACTCTCCAAAGGGTTTGATACAAATCAATTAATCGAAGGAGGCCTTTATGTGTAAAGTAATAGGGGTAAATTTGTTATTTTAATATTTTATACATGTATTACTAATACATATATTAGTTATTCCATCTTTTACCCCGCATAAAATAATACAAAGATTGGCTCATAACTTATACGTGTATTATTTATGTAGAATTGTAAAATGACAACCAAATATGGTATTACTTATGCTTAATTTTGTACAAAATAACTAAAGGCTACCAAACATTGTATAAGTTATGTTGCCCCCAATACATGGGTTCAAATTGCAAATAACTCAAATTTATAAATTTAATATATTATATTTTAAAAGGAATTTAAAAAACGAGTTTAACCTCTTTTGCCAAAATAGTTAAGAAAATTTAGCAAAAATTTAAAAATGAGTTTGATTCCGACTACCAAGTTTGCTTCCGACTACCAATTTCTAACATGCAACATACCAGTGTTATTTTACAAGTGGAGGGTCGGGGAAAGATAAGTTGTACAAAGTGAGACTCTTTCGATAGAAACTCGGCTAAAAAAACGTTTTCAAAGCAAATTTATAAATATAAGAATAAAGAAGAAAGATGAAAATGTTAAAGAAAATAAAAGTATTGATAGAAAATATAGTAAAGATAATCAAAATATCCATTTCAACTTTTCAGGAAAGAAAAATCAAAGGTAAAAAAAATGAAAGAAAAATCAAATTCAATAAAATGATATTATTATTTTTTAATTTTATCCAAATACAAACAAATTATAAATGCGGTCAACCACTTCTTAGGACTCTCTGCAGCTTTCCCCATTTCTTCGGCCACTCCCCTTTAAAAATAAATTATTACCAGAATTACATATTATAATTAATTATCATCATCTATACAGTTTAGTGCAATATTTATTCTTAATTAATATAATATAATAGTGTATATTGTTTTCCTAATTGACGTACTATGACCATCTTTCCACGAAATCCAACTATTTTTCTTATTGGAATCAAACTCCATAATCAACGTTCCAATAAAAATCAGTCAAAACTAAAAAGCGACGGCAGTTTGTGTAAATCATCTAATTTAAGCCTCATTTCTTATATGTAATCACTCCCGCTCATTCCCCCCAACCTTCTCCTTCTAATCTTCCTCTCTCAAAACCCTAAAGCTAATACTCCACTGACTCTGAGAAAAATTCAAGAGCTCTCATACATCTTAGCATTTACCAAAGACCCATTTGAACTTGTTATTGCTCTTTTGGTATCTTTATTGCTTGAAGGATAATATCAGTTCTTTCCTTGTAAGTTCACACATTTAAGCTTTTTTCTTATATAAATATCTGCTTTAATTAATTGTTGTAATAATTGAACACCCTTTTCCCTATTATGCTTGCTCTTTAATTTTTGGCAACTTTTTTGCTTACTTCGAAAGTTGTTTTATTTGTTGAGTTTTGTGTTAATTTAGCTTTGAGTGTGTTCACTTCCTCCATCATTTTGGGTTTCAGTGCATTTTCCGCGTAGGGTACGTCTGTTTGATGGTTAATTTGTTAAAAACATTTTTGGGTTAAAGTGGTTTTTTTCTTGATAATGAAATGATTAAGTGGGTTTTCTAATATTGGGAAAAATATTTGCAGATATGCTTGTGTTATGGGAAGTCCAGAGGTATTAGAGAATGGGGCTGTGAGTAATGGGAATGGTATAAAATCACGCGATGAGGATGACCTCGAGGGAATGACAAACGGTGGGTTTGAGAACATGGTTAATGGTGGAAAGGAAAATGAGAATTTGGGTGATGAGATATTGGAGGATTTTGATACTTATTGGGAAGATATCAATGACAGCTTAATGGTATCGAGGATGGTGAGTGACTCGGTGATTAAGGGAATGGTGACTGCTGTGGAGCAAGATGCGGCTGAGAGGCTAGCTGCTAAGGAAATGGAATTAACCAACTTGAAGGAGTATTTGCAATTTCATGATGGGGGTCTTAGCAAAATTGAATCTCTTGGGTCATTCACGTTGCAGGATGAGCTAGAAAGCATGAAATTTCGGAAACACTTGAGTCTATCAGATGTTTTTATGGAGCATGACAAGATGGGAGACTTTCTTGATGGGCTAAGAAGTTCGGCAAAGGCTGAATTCAAGAAGTTGAATAAGAGTATTTATGAGGTTAGAGGATCCAATTGTATCAGGAACATCAGCCCTCGCTCTGAGATGGTGGGACTAGAAGGTATTCTTCAGGAGAAGGATTCTGGAATCTGGGATCAGGTGGACAAAACAATAGATAACCTGAAAATGATGGTGGAAACCATCTTTAAGCGAATGGATGATATGCTACAATTGTCCAAGACATCACTTGGTCAGTGGCAGGAGGAGCATCTCACTGAAGTGGAGCTTGAGGCCATGGTAATGCGCAGTGTAATTCGGACTGTGCAGGAAGACTTTGAGTACAAATTGTGGGACCAGTATGCTCAATTATGTGGTGACCGAAATGAGAAGTTGAATGACATCTCTAGTTTACGGACGGATTTGGAAGCTGTTTTAAAGTCATTGTCAAGTTCAGAAACAGGGCATATGATTTCCCATGGATTGCATGATGCTGATTTCTTTGCACGCAAGACATCAAGTGAGCATGTGACTTCTTCAAAAGCTGTTTGGGATGGAAATGAGAAGATGGGCGATTCTAAGACTGATATACCTGAGAACTTTGATGCTGCCACATTGAAGCACATGTCAAGAGACGAAATAGTGAACCATTTCAATAATATACTGACAAAGATGAAGAGACACCATGAGTCCATTCTGCAAAAGAAAACCGATGAATATTTTGTTCTAAGAGCAGATTATCTAAAGCTTAGAGGAGGCTCTGCTGTGCCACACAAAAAGGATAAGGGTGAATTTGATGTTTTAAGGAAGAAGATTCCAGAAATTATATTCAAATTGGATGATATTCTTGTGGAGAATGAAAAACATCCTGCATTTACCCAGGAGACTCTAAGTTTCGGTAACTTGAAGGATAGGCTTGATAGCCTTCTTTCTGAAAATCACCAGTTCAGAGACTTGCTTAGAGATAAGAAAAATGAAGTTAAGTCCCTTTTGTCCCAGGTTTCCGATGCTACGGAGAAGAGGCTGCAACATTCTTTGGCGGAAGCAGACATGCTAAAACAGATAGGAGATCTCAATGTAGCCATGGAACAGTCACTCATAGAAGCTTCTGTAAGGGAAGAAGTGTATACCTGTTTTCTAAGGGATCTTAGCAGGGGGACAGGAAATGAAGTTGAGGAATTAAACTTGGGATTTGATATGATTAATGATAGTAGTGATACTGATGCTGGACGTACTAGAAAGGTTGAAATTGAAGATTTAGATTTGGAGTGCCTGATTATGCAAGAAACTTGTGGAGTGATTTTCGGTGAAGGCATCAAGGAGGCTAAAGACATTCTCAAAGAACTGTATTGTGAGTATTTGAATGAAAAAGAAATTCGAATATCTCTTGAGACCAAAGTTAGTCAGATGGAAAACGAATTGAAATTCGAGGTTGAAGAGAAGGACAGGCTAAAGCAAAATGTTTCTGAGCTGGAAACGTCTGTGAACGAAAAGGAAAGGTTAGCAACAGATGCTTCAGCTGCTCTTGCAAAAGAGAGGAAGCAATTTGAGCAGGTGTGTCAAGAGTTAAATACTGTGAAAGAATTTGCAAGTCAGCAACAAACATTAGCTTCTGGGTGCAACAAAGAAGTAAATGTAGTAAAAGGCCAGTTGGCAGAAGCATTGGAGCAAATTGTAGTATTGAAAGAGGAGGCAGTACAATTAAATAAAAGTCTTGAGGAGAAGGCCGAGGAGTTAAAAGAAGCTAATCACAGGGAAGATATGGCCCTTGCTATCTCTGAAGAGAGGCAGACTGTTTTGTCCTCACTTGAAGCAAAAGAAATAGAGCTAAGAAAGCAGGTGGAAACAATTATTGGTAATATAAATGAATCATCAAAGATGCTTGCTGATTTTGAATGCAGGGTGACAGGAAGTTTGATAACAAATAATGCCAGGTCAGTGCTTCCCTAACCATTTCGATAAGTAATTGGAATATCATAGTGCCAATATGTACAGAAAGGCTTTTTGTCCCTTCAAATACGCAGAGAATCCAAAAGGTTGACAAAAGAACACCCAAAAGTTACTGCAGATTACACCAAGAACATAACATTTGTAAGACACTACTTTCTAAAACAAACACTGATATGGACTTGTTTTCAGAACACCTGTGTTCTGTTCTTGTCATAAGGACCTAAAAATAAATAAAGGGATGCTATTCTGGTGACCGTTATACTTTTTTGTTTGTAGCAATTTACCAATTCATCTGATTTTGTGGCATTGTGCCCTTTCATCTTTTCAAATTGCAGCAATCTCCCCCTTTTGTTAGCTTTTTCTCTCAAAACAAGAGCCTAGACCTCATGTACCTCACAAGTCAATGATACTAGTGTAAAATTGATAAGATCTATGTCTTGAGTAGCACCAATTCTTTTTCTATTTTCTTCTCCTCTTCTCTACATTGCTAGTGCCCCTCCCTCCCCCCCCCACACAAGCTTTTATGGCCCCATGCCTTCTCCTCCTTTCTCTTTTCCAACAAAAAATGGCGTCCATTCCACCCTAAGGAGGCAAGGACCAAGCTCAACACAAGCGATTGAAGCTGGGGAAATTTGGGAGGAAAGTTGCTGGCATGGCAACTGGGATGAAAGACACTAATGAGAAGGAAAAGCTGGATTGACGGAATGTGGAAGCTTTCCTTAGCAAAAGCAGTTTGGGGCTGCCATTTAATTTTGGAGTAAATGAAGCAAATCAAAAGCTTATTTACTTTAGATTTTAATTTTTCTCAACCTATCAAAATATTCCACAATGTAAACTAGATACAACTTAGCCAAAGGCTTTTAGCAAATTAATAAATACTAGGTTAGAAATTCCTATCAGGGAGCTGGCAGCAAAGGAACAGTGTGTTTAGGAGATGAAGTTGAGAAGGAAGAAGGTGAAGAAAAGCGCAAAACAGGAGAAAAGAAAGGAAGGAATAAAAATTAAATCTTCTCTCTACTTATTCCTTCTCAAAAAAAATAATCTTCTCTCTATTATCAAAAAGAAGGAAGGAGTAAAAAACTGACTACATTTTTGCCCTCAGATTTAATGGTTGTCTAACAAAATGACTGATGTGCATTTCATGTGGAAAAAGGGGTATAGTGCCACAAAAACTAGTTAAGGGGGTAAATTTCCACAGATTTAATAGCTTGAGAGGCTGTGTAAAACTTTTCATCTTTTCCCTTAAATCTTTCTTGTTTTTGATAGTTATTAACCTGCATATTTCCTTATTTTGAAAAAAGGTTTAGTTTTTGGTGTCACCATATCCATAGTATTGGATATTTTATGCTTTGTTGACCTATTAACTGATATATCCTTCTACCTTTTCATTTCTCGTCCCATATTTGCGTATCCAGAAGTTTAATGGTCTAGGCTTCCTTTGCTTTTAATTAGCTCTCTTCCGATAATTAACTTGGTTTTGTTCCATCTGCCAACTAAAAGATAAAAAGAAGAAAATGGACATTTTGCTTTATCAATTTTTTCGTTCTACAAACCTCTTTAGTTGCTATTTGCTTTTGTGTGTGTATCTTTTTCAATCGATATATCAATTGTGGTGTATTCTTTGGGTGATCAATTCTAGCTCCACTTTTGTTTCAGAAGTATTGGTAGTGTTTTGCATTTGCCGTCATGTTTCTAGGTAAGATTGGCATAAACATTCAGTTCTAGTAGGGGAAAAAGTGGGAAAAAGATCACGTAAACAATTTCGGTTAACTGGTAAACATATACATTCAAAACCTTATTCTGCTTAGAAGACACGACTCTTGCGAAGTTTACATTGGATTATCTGCAGTCAGACCTAACGCAATTTGTTGGTAATACTTTCAGGTTTGAGCACTCGTCTTCTCAATTGGATTCTCTTGTTAAAAAGGCAAATTTGCTGAGAAGAACAATTCTACTATACCAACAAAGGCTTGACAGAAGATGTTCAGACCTTCAATTGGCCGAGGCTGAGGCAATTACATAAAATGCATCTTTTGTTATATTTCTGTAGTTTTTGCTGATAAATAGCAAATTAGCAATTAACTATGCAATAATTTTAATTGAAACATAAGCTTTTAAATCCAGAGGTGGATCTAGAATTTGAACTTGATGGGTTCGATCTTTAAAGTTCTTAGCACTGAACTCACTGTAGTTCTTAAATTATGGGGTCAGAATCTGATATTAGTTGAAATATGTGATTTTTCACATATAAATCTATGTTCCATGTCAAAAATACTGTTCAACCCGTAGCTCAAATGCCACATCAGTATTGTTTTAACCTACTACAAAAGTGCATCATGCTTTAACTTTTTGATGTTTTACTATGGTTTACCTAGTTTTTCTAAGAGGTTTCTTGTACATTCAGGTTGATCTTTTGGGTGATGAGGTGGATACACTTTTAAGCCTACTTGAGAAGATTTATATAGCACTTGATCATTACTCGCCAGTTTTGCAGCATTATCCTGGGGTAAGATGAATCGTGTCTTAAAAGATATGTGTTATCATTCCTGTGAGACTAGTATTAGTCCGGTTTATTGATTCAGCAATATGTGTCTAATAGTCATCTCTAAGTTCCAATATGCTTCAAGTATGTCAGATAGGCTGCACACTTGAAAATCTGTCCTTTGCATCTGAACATAAAGTAGTCACTCCTTCCAATCGAAGGATAAGTTGTTAGCTGGGTATCTAGTTGTTAGCATGTGCAAACTTTTACAAACCAGTGGCTAAAGGTCCAGTGACGAGGGGTAAATGACTATACTCCTACTGTTCTTGCTCTGCCACTGAAGATAATCGGGTATTTGGGGGGGGGGGGGAGCTACTTAGCATTTGCTTCACCTCTGAATCATGCAATTGCATTTATATGGGGCTAATATTATACCTTATTCACATGTCGCTTACTTAAATGCAGATTATAGAGATTCTGAAGGTGATCAAAAGGGAATTAACTGGCGAGTCTACCAAGCTAGTAAAATCATCTCCTGCTTAAGGTAATTTTTCTTCTGCTATAGTATAGTTTTCAGTGGGTGATATGCATAACTTTTGGTTTTATTGTTGTTAGCTAGAGCACCCTCTAAGACAAACTTTATGGGAATGTCTAATTATCGATATGTATTTGCTAAACACTAAATTGCTACTATTTGTTACTCTCTCTTTTCCACTTTATGTAGCACTCTTTCCTTTTTTGGTTGTTCTGAAAAGAATGACACAAATTCTAGCTGTATGGTATGTGCCAAAAGTCGTCTTTTCGTTTGTTAAACTCCATTCCCAGTCAAACATCGCTATATAAAAATGAATAGAGGGAGTATTAAAAACATTTACTGAAAATTAAAACTTTTAATTAAGCTATTCATTTTGTTATATTTGACTGTAACATTTATCATATATCGTCTTACTCCTGCTCAAGAAAAGGAAAAGAACCTGAGTAAAATAATGGGTTTTTAGTAACCGTGTTCCATTATTCCTCAGGGATTCTCCAACAAAAAAAAGAAAAAAAAAGAAACTGAAAAAGAAAGGAAAACGGCTGAGTTACGAAAAAAATTTGAAGGTTGAGAAAACTAGGGCTTATGAAAAAAGGAGTGATCTTGAAAGGTTGCTTTAGAAAATTTTAAAAAGAAAACAAGAAAAGAAAAATCAAAGTGAGTTGGTGAAATCCTAGTATGAAGATGTTAGAAGCAACTGGTGGCAGAAAGAGAAAAAACGTGCAGATTCAGCAGTGGCGAAAGCCATAGAGCAAAAGAATATTGCAAAAGCTAACTGCAAAATGGCTATTGATAAAACATGTTGTTCTGATGATTTGTCATAGCACAGATAGAAAATAAATTGAAAATTCGGAGGAAGTGAACTCTTCATTTGGTAAATTGGTACACATCCCAAAAACAGCAAGCTTGTTGCAAGACATTGCAATATATCTTAGGATATCTTTTAACTGTTTCTTTCATAAATCAATCTTTCTTTGATTCATGTTTCTTTTGTTGAACAGATAAAGACATTGCATTACTCCATCCTGAAGGTAGAAAAACAGATTTTAGTTAGTGTCACAGAAATGTATTACCTTTTGTAGCAGACAGCTTGAAATAGGGAAAGGTTTATGAAGTTTCAACTGACCGGGCTTGTAGAGGGGATCCCTAGTTAGTTTTGTATATTCTTTATCATCAGTCAGGAAAACCAAACATATATAGCTGCAGCTGTGAATTTTCTTAGGTATATTAGGTACATTTTGTCAGCTTTCTTGTATATAAAGATAGAGAAGCAAAATGTACAGACTACTTTGGTTAGTTTAATTTAACAGAAATCCATGTGTTTATCATCTTTCGTCTCATTGAATATTTCAATTCTGAAACTGGCGACTATTTGTTGTCGACAAATCAGTTGAATTCTTCCTTGTTGCCCATTGATAGTGATTTAAAATAATTGCTCGAGCTTTTGTAGAATTTCATTTTGTTATTGACTCATTGTCAATTTTTTTTTTTCATTTTGAGACGTTTCAAAAACTTTGATACGATTTTACTTTTAATATTATTTTGTACAATTTTCACAATTTTCAAAATGTTCAGAATCAGTCTAACTGTTTAAATTTTATGCTTTGATATGATGATTTTGTTTAATCAAACAATTTTTTCAATCACCAGTTCAATATGATTTTTTTGGTTTTCACCCGGTGTCCAGTACCTGCATTGGAGTCCGACTATATCCGGATTCGCGCCGGGTAAGGCCCCATTCGGGAGGTAGCGCTCCCTACCAAGGATTTATCCATACCTAGGGCTCGAACTCGAGACCTCTGGTTAAGGGAGGGACAGCCTCATCCACTGCACCACATCCTTCGGTGGTCAGTTCAATATGATTAACTTTTAGGTATGTTTCAAAGTTTATTCTTAGTAAAAGGCTTTTCAGATGTCTGATTCTTTCTTATTCATCGTCCGAAATTCTTAGTAAAAGGCTATTCCCTTGTGGTCCGGTCCTTCCCCGGATCCCGTGCATAACGAAAGCTTAATGTACCATGCTGTCCTTTATACATAAATTTTTATACCATCATGTAAATACAGATCTCCACCTATCATTCATAAAAATGTGAGACTGAAAAGATAACAGATTTCAAACATAGAATAAATATACTTCAAAAATTCTTAGCCAGAAGTCATGATCTTCGGAAAAAAAAATAGAAAACAAGTTTAGCACATCCCAGCTTGTGACAAAACCCTGAAGTCTCCATTGAGGCCACTTACTTTGAAGAAGTAGCTTGCTTCGCATTTAAGATCTTTTTTACTTTTTCTTGTAACCGATAATATTACATTACTTTTAGAAGATACCAATTTTTTTTCTTGCGTTCTCCTTGAATACTAGAGTTTGAGTTGATATTAGGCTTAATAATTTCCATTGCCCATTCAAGGATGTTTGGGGTGGCCCCTCCCTTGTCTTGTGTTGCAACTACTTGTTGTGTAATCTCAATTAAAAGTTGCATTGTAATAATGCCTGTTTGCTGGCAATGTTTTTGAGATTTGTGGTTTAAATGTGCCAAGTCAGGGGTAATGAGATACTCTCTCTTAAATTTAATAGGTTTCGGTTTTAATGCATAAGTTGGACAATATGCATGAAATGCCCTAAGGACGTAGCTAATTGCCCCTTAATCTTATCCTTAGAAGAACATGTAGGATAACTATGAAGGAAATCAAAAGAAGGTTGCCAATTCAACAGTGCCAAAAAATAAAAATAAAAAAAGCAAAAGGAAACACAAATTTATTCCTCAACTTAATAGAAGCCAAATTTGGTACGGAAAGAAAATCATATCTAATTCTATAATTGATTCATGTCTCTTATTTCCATTTATAGCTCCAGCATGAAACAGTTGGGAGGCTAAACTCCCAACTGATCTGTACTCTTGAGCAACATAGACATATCATAATATCATATGTGTATATATATATATCAACTCAAAGTAGTCACATTCAGCACCTTCACAATCCCAAACAAGACTATTGTATCCCCACCAAAAAAGTAGGAGCTAAACAGACAAACTCACTAGTACACTATGTCTCATCCAATTTTCCAAGCTAACGAGAACAGCCCTTACGGAGACCTTCCAAGAGAAGAGTTTTACAAGCAACAGAAAATCATGCATAAAGAAAGCTTCATGTTAAACAAACAAAACATGAAGATATTCACACAATCTTGGCAGCCTGAATCAAGTAATCAGTTAAGAGGTCTTGTGGGCATGATTCATGGTTATACATCCGAAAGCAGCTGGCTTTTTGAGCTAAATGCAGTAACAATGGCGAAAGCCGGATTTTTCGTTTGTGCTCTTGACCTACAAGGTCACGGTTACTCAGAAGGCTCACCTGGCTACATTCCGAGTATTCAACCCTTAGTCGAAGACTGCATACAGTACTTCGACTCTGCTTGTGCCAATCACCCGAAGCTCCCTGCTTTCCTGTATGGTGAGTCATTAGGTGGTGCAATTGCTACACTTATATGTCTAAGGCAGAAGACTGTATGGAAAGGTCTAGTTTTAAGTGGACCAATGTGTGGAGTGTCAAAGAAATACAAACCTGTTTGGCCACTGGAGAAGCTACTACCATTGGCCGCCTTTGTAGCACCATCTTGGAGGATTGTGATCACCAAACCACCTGGATCTAAATCATACAAGGAGGGATGGAAGAGAAAAATGGTCTCAAAAAGTCCGAATCACATGGCTTCCCAGAAGCCACCAGCTGCCACTGCATTAGAGCTTCTGAAAGTCTGTGAATATATACAGAGGAACTCTCATGAACTAGAAGTCCCTTTGCTGATTCTTCAAGGTGGGGATGATAAGGTATGTGATCCTGAAGCTGCTCAACTTGTGTATGAAACAGCAGGAAGTAAAGATAAGACGATGAAGATTTTCCCAGGAATGTGGCACCAATTGATAGGTGAACCAAATGAAAGTGTGGAGCTTGTTTTCAACACTATGTTGTCATGGCTTGAGGTGAGAGCAGACTTGGCGAAAATCTAATAGATATGATCTTGAGTTATTCAGATGTTTATACACATCGTCAGAAATTCTCTTTTCCTGCACACATAACCTACGACCAATAACTTGTAAAAGCTACTGGCAATTACTGATATTGCCAGAGCTGCTTCTGTCCTACTAAGGTAGTATACATTTTCATAATGTTGTTCCATATGCTTAAATGATGGAACCTTCTTGGCATGATGATAATTGCTTTGGAACCGTTAATTTTCAGAAGTAACTACTACTCAGAATCAGTTGTTTCATTTGACTTCCTGCAATAATGGTGAGCTTCTATTTTGACTAGCAAAGACTAATAAACAAGAAATAATAGAAATTGGGGAAAGAAGTGCACTACGATATTCAACTTCGCGATCATTCAGATTCGATGAATCGGGATGTTATTCAGCTTGATGGTACATATAATAAAGAAGAATTTGTATGGGTATATATGAGTAATGAAATAAAAAGTATCTCGTCAATTACAACTTAATGGGGAAATAACTAATACACATTAAATAACCTGAGATAGAGAATTAAATGGATAATTTGCTGTGAGAAACAGCTGCATTTTTTTTTTTATTGTTGAGGAACAGCTGCATAGTTTCCGTGCACCATGTCAGATAATTCCCAGTATTTGTCTCTGTGTATTCTCTCACCATGTAGTTAGTCACTCAAAACAAATGCAAGAGGAGGATTTGGAGTCATAGTCTGCTGGGCTGTAACTGCCTATAAGACATAAGTTCTGCTCTGACTTGATCTCTTCTTAATTTCCCTGTTGTTGTCACTGGAAATTGATTTTTCCACAATACAAAATTCTTGGGTATTTTGAACCTGCAAAATATTACAGTACATGTCATCAATATGAATCAGATCACGCAAGGCAGGGGTGAGATTGGAGTGGAGTATGAGATAGCCTTGCTGCAATCGAATTCCCTTGACCAACATAGAAAAAGAAGAATACCCCGTCAAATCTTTCGCTCTACAGAAGTTCTGGAGGAGAGTGCTGGACAGATAATGCTCCTTCTTGTTAACCGGATGATTAGAACTGGAATCAGTCCACTGCCAATTGTCTTTGAGCCTAATACAGGCAATGACCATCTCGGTCAAGCGAGAGTCGGGAAGCCCAATAACAACACTAGCAGATATCCCTGGATGTTGGGATAAGACAGCTTCCACCTGCGCCAAAACAAACTTACTAAATGGATTTATAGGGCAATTATGTTCCTATAGAAACAATCAAAAAGAAATCATGGTTTTCCATTACCAAAAGTTAATTAAAATATATCTATCATTTGGTCATCAAGTAATAAGATTTCAAGTAGGCAGTTCTCTTTGTGATGATAGCTCAATGGAAACGAAGAAACAAAGGAATTAAAGTCTGGATGCTTACCTCTTCCGGATAAACATTCTCGCCCCCACTCTTTATTCGACCTTTCAAACGCCCAATGAGCCAGACATTTCCACAATCATCTATATGTCCTATATCACCAGTGTCAAGCCAACATTCATCAGTTGGAGAAGAATTCTTGCTTGGCATTTGACCCCAGTATCCAAGCATTACATGGGGTCCTCGTGTCAAAATCCTCCCTATACAAGATGAATCATCCCCAGCAATCCATATTTCAATATGTGGAGCAGGCTTTCCAACACAGATACCATCTGGTTTATGTGACAAATTGGAGCTATTGGCACAAGAATTCTGGACACAACTCTCTTTCGTCGGGTCATAAAGAGTCATGAAAGTTAGAGAAGAACATGCCTCGGTCATTCCTAAAGAACAATTAAAGAATTCTTATCAGGAGAGCACGACCGACACAGAATGCTTTGTTTACCGAAGGGTAGATATTCGTGAAGCTAACTATACAGAATACATCAAGAAGGTTTAAGGTTAGGACTTGTGCCACTATAAATTTGGAAAGCATAATGTCTAGTGGATGATATATATCATACATCAGGAACACCACTTTAAAGCTTGCGATCTCCTGCTACAACAGAATATTTTGTTCAGAAAGGATAATTTTGGAGAAGATGGGGAAAATATGTCAAGTAGTCACTAAACCAACATACCATAGGCTGAAAGAATTTTAGCCCTCGGGAAAATCTCAATCGCATTTTTGATAAGATCTGATGAAAGACCCCCAGCTCCATTAAGAACCTTCCTCACAGATTTGGACCCTACAGATGTGTGCTTTGTCCTACGACAAGTGAAAGTAGAATCAAATATTTGCACTTATCATGAACTCAGTGGATGTGCTAAATGTCCATGGAGAGAAACCTAGAAAAGAATCAAGCACCACTAGAAACTGGGCAAAAAGAGAGCAAAATTCTTTTAATCTTGATCAGGACATCACAAAAAGTATTCCTTGCAAAATCTAAAGGAGATAATGTCACAAATTAATATTGGTAGTAACTTCTAAGGAAAAAGCCTGATTAACCAATCATATGGATGCCCATACAGTTATTATTCACTTCAACTTTGTTCAAAAGATAAATCCTATTGAAATTCATCTTTGCATCGTGTAGGACAACTGAGTGCTTTACCTATAAAAAGAGATTACATCAGACATCATAGCTGGAACTGTGATAAAAGAAGTAACATTATGCTGCTCTATGGATTCAATAGCCAATTTAGCTTCAAACTTTGGTAGTAGAATATGACAACCTCCTGCCATTAACAAGGCCAAGGCTGATGATATACCACCAATGTGGCACAATGGTGCAGTGTGTAAATAGACCTGCAAGAAAACCATAACACGAATCAACTTGTACTATATCAAGGTTGAGACATTCATATCATGTTTTATCATAGTAGATAAGCATACATCATCCTCACCATAACCAACAATTGCAATTTTTGCAAGGGATTGCACCACCAAAGCTGAATGGCTTATGGTAACTCCCTTTGGCCGCCCGGTGGTTCCTATTGTCATTAGGAAACAGAATAAATGATAAATACAAGTCAAAGGACTTACAAATACTCCTTGTACCAGAACAGCAGTTCTATGACTCAACCCACACAACACATTTCTCAGCGGAGCAAATGGTTAGTATGACATACAAAATGACCTTTTCCTTGCTCATGAATTTTGCTAATAGCCAAAAAACTTTTACTGAGACTAAGAAACAAGATATTTGCCTAATCTGACCCAGATAAAATTTTGAGGGAGAAATTACGTTCCTTGGTTCAAAAAGAGGTTTCCACAACTACATTTCTCTTAGAACTTATTTTTGTCCATCTCCTTCGGTGTGAGAGGATTTGAAATCACTTTCTGGATTAGGGAAAAGAAAAGGAGCAACGAGAAATGAGCATGTAGAAAGGTAGTTAGCATATACCTGAGGTAAAGCATATTATAGCAGCTTCCTGAGGTGCCCACAGGTAGTCTGCAACTAAATGCCTTTTGAAACTTCTTTTAAGCTGTTTAGTAGTTAATCCTGGCAGATGTAAGAATGATAAATTAATAAACAGAAGAAGAATACTCTTTTTTTATATATATTCATTCTGGTCATGAATGCTTTAACACATACCAAGCTTAGTGCTATTAACTACACTAGGATTATCCATTAGCACTTGCCACCTCAGAGAAGGTACAGAATCATCATAGGACTCGAACTTCCAGAAATTACAGGTTGCATCGTGGACCAACATTGTTGGCTTTGCTACCTGAAGAGCTGTTCTTGCTTCTTCCAAGCTCTGCATGCTGAGAAGAGTTACTAGGAGAACATGCTTATATCCGGAACAGTTTCTTCAATCTTATATTATACAGATATTGATGCTTTGCTGTGATAGAAAGTACTTAACCATGATATCATTTTCAGTTTCCTCATAGAAAGTTAAGTTTACATATGTTTAAACTGTTTACAATCAAGAGCTATGTTACATGGTTTTTTCATACTGCGTAAATCTAAACAATGCAACAGGTATGATATTGGTACTTTGAGTGAATCCTTAAATTACAAACTAGTGTGACCAGGAGGTCAGGGGTTCAAGCCGTGGAAACAGCCTCTTACAGAAATGTAGGGTAAGACTGCGTACTATAGACCCTTGTGATCCGGCTCTTTCCCGGACCCCGCGCATAGCGGGAGCTTAGCGGGCTGCCCTTTTTTTCAAGATTGAAAACTCCTAGGTGCATGCATAGCGGAATAGGATAATGATACTTCCAGGCAACTCCATGTAACACAGACCAAGAGAGTAATAACTGTTACTGATATTGAAATTCACCCATTAATGAATTAGAAAATACAAAAAATAGTCTTCCAGTTATGTCAATGGAAGATAAGAGAGTAGGTGCTTTGCTTATTTACCCAACGGTAGTTGAAAGGTGCAGTAATTCCTCCTACATACGCAACTGCGAGTAACCACTCCAAGTACAGATCACTGCAACAAAAATTGGATGATGAAAAAGAATTCCTAACAATTCAAGAGTAGTTCACTGGCAAATATGATGCAGTCAAATTTGAGTACCTTATGACTATTTCCAGACATAAATTCATTTTTCATGCCAATTCTTTTTAATTAAATGCTCAACGTTCCTTATTTCAGAAGAAAGGTAATATCATAAAATAAGATCGATGATAACATGAAACAAATTGTTTTGATTAAAATGTAAAATAACAGCAATAAGCCAGTTCCCCTTTTATTTTCTGTTATTGCCCATGTGGTACTGGGAACTGGGAAGGAAATGAAAGTTGTACATTAGCAGCTAGAATTAAAATGGCAGCAGTTCCCATAATAATAAGAACCTGTTAAGAGCAGAAATGGCAACTACATCACCGGGCTTAAGGCCCAGCTGAAGAAGCCCATGGGCCAGGCCCAATACTCCGTCAACAAATTCCATGCCGGTCTTCCTTCTTTCTCCCATTATCATCACCGTTGAGTTCCGGCGAACCGTCAGCAGCCGGCTCAAACACTGGCAAACGTGGGCCTTCGAGTAATTAGCCATTTCTCTTGAGCATAAATTCGGAAATTCGTAATTTTCCTTTGCGTTTGAGCAAACAAAACAGCAAATTTTTTAGCTCAGTATTCAGTTTTGCATGTCCCGTTTTTGAGAATTGAGAATGAATGGTAAGAGTTTCATTTGGGGTTGACTATCGTTTGGTTGTCTTTAAACGAATTGGATAACTATTCTTTGAGGGTGAAAATACATTGCGTCTATAGCATAATATTGACCATTCAAAATATTGGCCATTTATAGTTCGGAGAGTCATTTGGTTAAATATCCAAGTAAAATTTTGGAAATAATATTGAGAAATTATACCATACTTTTATTTCTTGATTTTTCTAAGTGAATTGTTCAAACAATGAAGAAAATATTAATTTTTCAAATAATTTATATCATCAAGTGCATTATTCCAGAATCTAAATTTAGCTCAATCATCACCCACGACGGCCAATATATTTCGCGATAACAAAAATATATTATCCTTGAGTATATCTAAGTTCAGTTTTCAATTAATATTTCGTTGGCCAGTCCTTCCTAATTCACATTTCATATTTCGGGTCATTTACGTTCTATAAGAGATCAAAGAACTAATCACATTCAAGAAATTTTAAAAAAAGTTAGAACGCATTTTGAACATTGTAAGTAGAAATTTAGTACATAGACACCTGATAAGTGTAAATTTGGCAGATTTTTTAGGAGTGAAAGTACTACTAGTACTTTATCAAGGATTGTACAGTAAAAATTGAAGGAAATTTGCGTGAGAAAATGCCAAAAGAGAGACGTTCCAATTGGATAATTGCTTTATGAGGAGTTGCGGTGCGGAGGTGCAGTGGCTCTGTCCGGCTCCTATCCCTATCTTATCCTTTACAAATTATAGATAGATTGTGAAATAGAGGAAATCAAGAAGAATTGAAGAGAAATGATCAAAATGGTCCTTAATGTACGGGGTTTGGACTATTTTAGTCCTTGATATATACCACATAACAGATATGGTCCTTGACGTATACAAAAATATTTACTCGTAAAACGGTACAGTTGAATTTATACGTGGTTTCTAGACAAGTGAACTAATTTGATCCTGAAATAATGCGATAATAAAAAGAATGTACAATACTTAGCCTTAAAATGTAGATGAAACAACAGAGATGACAGTTCCGGAAACAAGGTTTCCGGGTACAGTAATGATGAGATCAAAAAGCGGAAGAGTAAGATTGTATTAAGCTTTGTATAGAATGTAGTATAAGTTTTGCCAGAAAATTCGTCCAATTTACAATGATAACTAGGCTCACTATTTATAGTTGTGTCTAGGGAAGGAGGCCCTAGGATCGTGTCCTCCTTGAATGCCAATTATAAGGGTCATTGATGAAGATTTAACGGTGAATATAAATGCCAAATTCTCTGTAACGGATCGTCGCTCTTAATCCTGCAGAATATTCCCTATTAAATGCTACCGGGCACAGAGCATTTAATACACCTTTATGAATGTTATCTCTTCCGGTGACATGCTGAATGGTTGCGTTTGGTCTTCGGCCATCCCCGTCTTGGGTTCCACGTGTCTTTCCTTTAGATGACCATATGTCATAATATTTCACCCTATACAGATAGTCCCCCTACTTTCCGGTGACATAACTTTGTGTTACCAAAAAGTTGGTAGAAACACTCTTTTGGCGGAAATTACAATAATTCCCTCCGAAGGCTTGTGACAGTTGATTAGACGTGCGTCTCTCCGCATTTAATACCCCGATCACGCGTCATCCCATGACTCATCACAACTTTTGCCGATTATCGAGGTAATCATGGCCATGAATTTAGCTGCCAAAATTTTACTTATACGCATCATTCTTTTCCTTTGTGCTTCATAATTTCCCGAGCTTCCGATTTGCATCTTTGTTTTCCATCCTTTCTCTAATTCTCTTCAAATACAAAACCTGTTCCTTCTTCTTATTCAATGGCTTCTTCCTCCAAGCGTGCTGGTTCTTCAAAGAACAAGAACAAAGCCGGGGACTCTACTCCTCTAACGGTGGGTTCCATCATCCCAAGAAAACTCAGTACCACAAAGGACTTTGAAGAGAAATTCCCTACTGCTAACCCTCGTACATGGGATATAGGTACCCTTCTTCCATTCGTCATTCCAGTATTCCTGATGTGAAGGAAGACTGACGCTACCATGCGTTGGGTATCATTGCTCCTGATCTATCAAAGCGAGTGACCCTTCCCAAGGAAGTTTTACATATTTTTACACGTATCCCTTTACTTTGGGTGCGTTTTCTTTCAGTGGAGAACTTGATTCCGTGATTGCGGAGTTTTGCTTTCGCTACCAAGTGTGTTTGGAATAGGTAAGTCCTTCAGTGTGGAGGACGGTCGCATGTCTTCGACGTTTGTGCTAAGTGGCTGGAGAGGAGCTAACATTAACTCGTATGATGAATCTCTACTCCCCCAAGATTTTCCGTGGGGGTATGATAAACCTCTGCAAACGTGGTCACCATGCTATGTTGACCAGCATGGATGATGATAACGACCGTGGGTGGATGGAACGGTTCGTTACAGTTGCCACCAATAATATCATTCCAACAACGGCTTCATCCTTTTCGGCCCCTTGGAATTGCACTCGTAAGATCTTTATTTAATATGTTTTCTTTCACTAAATATTCTTCTATGGCCGTATCGACTCTTAACCCTTCGCATGTCTTAGCAACTCGATGGATCCCACCAGTGGTGGAAGGTTTTGACCGATGGGTTCAGAAGATTTTGGACGTCACGACGCCCGAAACTCGTTTATAGAAAGAACTGGCCCTTAAATACGGGTGGAAGGCCAAAAATTATAGTAATTTTAACTTACCTTCCTTCCCATCTTTGGTTGAGTACCGCGGGGCTGAGTACCGGGTCCTTCCCATCTTTGGTTGGAGAGAATCCAACAGCCAGCATTGTATTTGATGCAGCTGCTTCTCACTCTTCAACTCCATCAGCTTCATCTCCACCTTCACCAATACCAGCAACTACTGCATCACTTCCATCTCATCCACTCTTCTACCACCACTTGCTACATCACCTCCATCGTCCGCATCTGACCAGTTCATGGGAATTTGGGGCAAAATTATGCTGCCCTTTCTGAAGATCCATAAAGGAGGAGGAATGTTACTCTTTCGGTCTCTACCGAATGCAACTTGCTATCCCGACTGGTGTAGCTTGCTAATTATCTGAAGCCTTTGGCTTCAGAGAAAGACTGGGAAAAGATTCAGGCACTCTCGAGAGAGTGTTTGTTGAACAATGCCATGCACAACGCCGTTGCAGTATGTTTTTTTCTTTCTTCATTACTTCTTCTTCTTTTGTATGAATGTATTCTAAGTTTTACTTTTTCTTGTTTTGTAGGCCAACTTCCTTGCTTCTGAGGGCCTTCAGAGGTTGATTCGTGAGAAGGAGGAACTTACTTTCGAACAGAATCAGTTTTTGGTGGAACGGGATCAAACAGTTCTATGCCTCTCGGAACTGGAAACCAAAGCTACTGAGTCCGTTGTTTTGGAGGCTCGTTTGCAGCAAAGCAAGCAAGAATTGGTAACCCTTAGCCAAGAAATTAGCCCGCTGAGTGTTATATTTGATGAAGCTAAGGCCAAATGGGCTGAAGTCCAGTACGTTGTTATTGCTGCAACCGAGCGCGAGGCTGCTACTGCCGAAAAAGTAACTAACTTAAAAGCTGCCTTGAACTCCATAATCGAAGAACTTGCTACTGTGAGGGAAAAACATGCCCAGTTGGAAGAGAAGTACAAGAAAATTATCGAGCACAACAAGCTCTTTAGTTCTACCGTCCATGACCTTGACGTTAGCCTTAGATCTTTTAGGTTCGCCAGGGAGAGCCTTTCTGCCGAGGTTACCCAACTCAAAGAAGAACTTAAGCACCGAGCGACTTCCCTTCTTGTTGAAAAAACTTATGTCATGTACATCATGAGGAGAAAAACCTTGGAAGAGGCCAAAATTGTATCATTTTTGATGCCGAAATTGTTAAGACCTGAGAGCTTGAGTTGGCTACTAAAAATGGATTCGTAGTCTGATGCTCCTGGTTCTTCTGGTTCCGGTTCCGAGTTTTCAGGAACTGAAAAGGGATCGAAGGGAGATGATGCTGAAGACTAGACTGGGGAAAACGTCGGGCCATCGATGGACCCACCTACTTCTCCCGGGGACACGGACACTTCTCTTACTACTGGTTCCGGAGACACTGCAGTTTAGCTTTTCTCTTCTTTTTCCCATTTTGTACTGTTACCATTTTGGCACGTTCTTGTAAGTAAATACATGTTTTTGCTAAAGTATTGTTTGAGTCTTACTCTCGTTTGAATGTCCATGCAAGTCTTTAACATTTGCTTAAGAATTATGTGCACGTTTTTCTATTTGTGCTTTATTATGTGTAGTCCTGGATGCGTTTTTCTCGAAGCATTTTGGTTCCGAGCATTATCCCTTTTA